>NW_024044863.1:633240-787061 GCF_015852505.1 Tachyglossus aculeatus | reverse complement strand
GTCTTCATTCCAGGCCAGAGGCAGGAGAAAGAGGAATCTGAGAGGTCTGATGCAACCTAACAATTTCTCTTGCTTATGTTTTTCTCGGAGTGATATTCAATTGCTTTCTTGGTACCCTCAGGCAGTCCTCAGACCATAGGACCAACGACAAGGCAGTGAGGGACTTCCTTCTGCTGGGATTCTCGTAAGTACAGAAACTGCAGCTGGTCCATGTCGCGCTGTTCCTCATGGTTTACCTGGAGGCCCTGATGGGGAATCTCCTCATCGATGCCGTCACTGCCCTCGAACGGCCCCTTCACACCCCCATGTACTTCTTTCTCAGGCATCTGTCCGTTCTCGACATCTGCTACAGCTCCATTACCGCTCCAAATCCATCCACAACTTCCTGATCAACAGCAGATCCATCTATATCAGACGCTGTGTGGCCCAGTTCATTTTGGTGGATCTGTTTGCTGCTTCAGAGCTGTCTGTCCTCAGGGCGATGTCCTACGTCCGCTACACCGCCGTCTGCTGCCCCCTGCGCTACGACGTCATCATGGACCCAGGGGCCTTCGGAAAGATGGCCGCCATCTCCTGGCTTAGCGGAGGGCCTTTTGGAGCGATGTACTCAGCCGGAACATTCACAGTAAGCTTCTGTGAGTCCGCCGTGATCCAACAGTTCTTCTGCGACGTCCCCTCCTTACTGAAAATCTCCTGTTCAGAAACTCACATTGTCGCACGCACTGTGGCTATGGGTATTGGCCTTGGTTTCGTCTCCTTCGTCTCCATCGTCGTCACCTACATCCACATCTTCTCGGCCGTGCTGAGGTTCCCGTCCACCGAGCGTAGGGCCAAAGCCTTCTCCACCTGCCTGCCCCCACCTCGCCGTCGTCACCGTTTTTCTCCCGACCGGAGCCTTTGCTTACCTCAAGCCTGTGTCAGACTCCCCCTCGACCCAGGACCTGCTGGTGTCCGTGTTCCTCTCTGTGCTGTCCCCCTCCCTGAACCCACTCATCTACAGTCTAAGGAACAGGGACATGCAGGCTGCCTTGGGGAGGCTGCTGGGTGTTAGAGTATGGTCTTGAGAAACAGGGACATGAAGGTCGCTCTGAGGAAGGTTTTGATCTAAGACCCATTTCTCAAGTGTCAAATAATCCTTTCTAAATCACCGTGCCCTTGTTTTCCACGACGATACAGACCACACACTCTGCTCCTCTGATGCTACTCAGTATACCTCGACCCCTCAACCCCCTGTCGACCCCTCGCCTCTGTCCTGTCTCTGGCCTGGAACATCCTCCCTCTTCGCATCCAACAATTACTCTTCCCACCTTCAAAGCCATATTGAAGGTTCATCTCCTCTAAGAGGCTTTCCCTGATTAAGCCCTCTTCTCCCACTCCCTTCTGCATCACCCTTGCAGTTGGGTGTGCACTCCACCCTCTGCCCCACACAACTTATGTCCAGATCTGTCATTTACTTATTGATATTAATGTCTGCCTCTCTTTTTAGACTGTATGCTCTCTGTGGACAGGGAACATGTCTGCCAACTCTGTTATATCTTTCTCTCCCAAATGCTCAGTGCATTACCTTGCACATAGTAAGCACTTAATAAATATGATCGATTGACTGATTACTACTACTCCCAAAATGGCCACCCCTTGTTGAATCCTAAAATGGGTCCTGTACCAGATCTTTCCAAAATGACTACTGGTCCTGCTTGCCACTAGAGTCTGCAGTAAAGTTCTGGGAGGACATACAGTACCCTTCCCCTGCCCTACTGCTGTTTCGTAGAACAAGGCCCATGAGCAGTGCGGCCCACTTAGATTTCATTTCTCCAACAATTCTCTGCTACCCTCCTCTACCCTCTCCCCATTTTTAAAAAATGATATTTGTTAAGTGCTTACTATGTGCCAAGCTCTATATTAAGCACTGGGGTAAATACAAAATAATCAGATCTCACATGAGGCTCACAGTAAAAGGGAAAACATGCATTGAATTCCCATTTTTCAGAGGAGGGGACTGAGGAACAGGGAAGTGAAGTTACTTGCCCAAGGTCACACAGCAGACCAACGGTGGAGCTGGAATTACAACCCAGGTCCTCTGACTCCCAGGCCCGGACTCTTTCCATTACACCACGCTGCTTCGGCTGAGATATTCAGATGGTCCTAATTCCTGGCATGAAATGAGGTTCAAAGCTCCAGGGTTTTAAATAATTTCGGAAAGGGAATGATGATTAATCCGTTGACTAGGAAGAAATCCCAGAGCGGGAACCACGTCGGACTGGACAGTTATTTAGATTGTGAGGGCCGGGACCACAGGAAGCCCTCAGCCCAGAGCAGGTCCGGTGACTCCGAAGAGGAGCAGGGGAAAGGTAAGGGGCAGGAAAGGGAAATGTCAATATAAACCTAAGATATAACAGGAATATTCCTGTTCTTTCTTAATAATAATAATTGTGGTATTTGTTAAGTGCTTACCATGTGCCAGGTACCATACTCAGTGCTGGGATAGATATGATATAATCAGATTGGACACTGTCCTTTTCCCACATGGGGCTCATCGTTTTATACCCCATTTTACAGATGAGGAAACTGAGGAACAGAAAATTTAAGTGACTTGCACGAGGTCACCCAGCAGGTAAGTGGCAGAGCGGGGATTTAGACCAAAGTCCCCTAGACTTCCAGGACCATCCTCATTCCACTAGGCGGTGCTGCTTCTCCAATTATGTAGAATTATGTAACCACAATCCTTGCAGATGTTTGCAAATGGAATAGACTTCTAGGAGTTAGGAATGGTTTCAGTGCTGTCCTGAACCAAGGCAGGTTGATTGGAGGAGATGTACAACTTGATAAGCTTCTATCTACTCCAGTGCTCAGTACATTGTCTGGCACATAGTGGGCGTGAAAAACTACCATAAAAACCAAGATTCCCTCCAACCCAAAGATCTTCTTCTCTCCTCTGCACGTTTCTCTGCAATATTATTTTCATCCTTATCTTTTCTAAATGTCCTTAGGGAGTCAACGTCAATTCCCGGAAAATGACCGATGTCACCGTGAAGACAGAATTCCTCCTGCCGGGATTCTTGGAGCTCCGGGAACTGTAGCTGGTCCAGACCACACTGTTCCTCCTGCTCTATATGGCGGCCCTAATGGGGGAATCTCCTCTTCTTCGCCATCACCGCCCTCGACTGGCGCCTCCACACTCCCATGTACTTCTTCCTCAAGCCCATCATCGACCCCTGCCTCATGTTTGTCACCGTCCTCCAATCTATCCACAAATCCCTGACCGACCATAGATCCATTTCCTTCCTGGGCGGTGCCACCCATGTCTTCTCGGTGGTTCTGTTTGAAGGTTCAGAGATGTTCATCCTCACGGCGATGTCCTTACGACCGCTACGTCGCGATCTGCCATCCCCTTCGCTATGAGGTCGTCATGATCCGAGTGGCTTGTGGGAAGATGGCGGCCACTTCCTGGCTCACTGGAAGACTGTTTGGAGTCTTGTTTTTGGCTTCGACCTTCTCCCTGTTCTTCGTCGGGTCCCATGTCGACCCCCAGTTCTTCTGCAACGTCCGCTTGCTGCTGAAGTTCAACTGCTCTGAGAGCCACATTGCTATCTATGTGAGTGTTGCTATTGGTTCCTGTTTGGATTTTGTGTGCTTGGTCTCCAACGTGGCATCGTATGCCTCCATCTTCTCCACTGTGCTGAGGATCCCATCAGCCGATAGTCGGTCGAAAGCCTTCTCCATCTGCCTGCCTCACGTTCTAGTGGTCACCGTGTTTCTCACGATGTCTGCCTTCGATCATCTCAAGCCACCATCAGAAACCTCCCTGACCCTGGACCTGCTGGTGTCCGTGTTCTACACTGTGGTGCCCCACGCCCTCACCCCCACGTCTACAACATGGGGAACCGGGACATGATGACTGCCCTGAGGAGGATCGTTGCAGGGAATGGTTTCCACACTGGGGAGAAAATCGTCATCTTTTGACTTGAATGATCCAAGTATTGGACAGGGACCCGATCTTTGTACCCAAGCGTGAGTTCTCCAAATTTTTCCAAAGGAATCAATTAATCCATCAATTATATTCACTGAGTGCTTACTATGTTCAGAACTGTACTAAGCACTTGGGAGGGGAAAGTATAACAGAGTTGATAGACAGGTTCACTGTCTACCACTCAGGAGCTCTTATTGTGAATCAACTGAGCCTGATCACTGTAGTAGGTGCTTTGAATAGAATAGTGGAAGTCGTAGGTATGATCAATCAGTCAATCAGTGGTATTTATTAGACTCTGACTAGGTGCAGAGCACTTTTCTAAGCACTTGGGAGAAGACAAACAGAAGACACAATCCCTGCCTTCAACCAACTTACAATTTAACAGGGGAAAAAACCACCATAAACTATAGACAAGAGGAAGAAAGAAAAGGTATATTTTACTGTGTAAACAATAAGATAAATACAGGTTTAACACAAACGCTATGGGGGGTTTGTGAGTATTCAAGTTCATAGGCGATACAAGATTCTTCACAGGCAATTCATTCATTCATTCAATCGTATTTATTTGAGCGTTTACCTTGTGCAGAGAACCGTACTAAGTGCTTGGAAAGTACAATTCAGCAATAAAGAGAAAAATCCCTGTCCACAGTGGGCTTACAGTCTAGAAGAGCGGAGACAAAGGGAGGGAGAGTCAAGCAGAGGCCTGTCCATTCCATTCCTAGCTTGGCCAATGGCTTGCGAGTGGAAGGCAAACTGCTACAAGTCAAAACTCACCAGTGCTAGGTAGCAACGGAATGGGAAGGAGTCGAGGGCGGAGACTCACGTTTACTGCATGGAAGAAGGCAATGCTAAACCACTGATATTCGTTTACCAAGAAGGCTTTATAGATAAACTACCAGTAATGATTCTGGTGTGTGCATTCATAGAGTTTTTTGGGTAAACATAAATAAGTGGTTTACCATCACCTCCTTCCGCACAGTTTAAACATGAATCTCTGCTGTTGTCTTTGATCAACACTTTGATCATTTAATCATCTGCCTTTGACTCTTTCTCATCCTGCTGCTGCCCAGCACAGGTAAATCAACTTTGTCTGATGCTTCCGTTTAGACCTTTCTGGTATGGGTAGCCCCAGCAAGAGTATCTCTCAATGGCATAGCTCTAAGCTACACTGGCATACGCAAACTCTCCTGACACAGAAAGGTATTGATTCGTAGGAGAACTTCCGTTCAGAAGAATTGATGGTGGAACCGGGGATTTTCCCAGAATCAGTCACACTCTCTCATTGCTGACAATCACTTTCCCGCTGAAAACGTTTTTGACATACAGGAATCACTGACAGCCGAAGTAACTGTAACATCGTGCCGTTGCTCGATTGTAGCATCTGAGCCTAGCGGGCGATTGCCATGATAGCCAGGGTGGGGATGCCGGAGGGAGGAGAGCTGTGTCGGTGATGGGGCCACTGGTAGATAGAGCACGAGCCTGGGAGTCAGAAGGATGTGGTTTCTAATCCCGGTTCCCTCACAAGTCTGCTGTGTGACTTCGAGCAAATCAATTTACCCTCGCCCCCCGTGCCTCGGTTACCTCATCTGTAAAATGGGGATAAGAGTGTGAGCCTTATGATGGACAGGGACTGTGTCCAACCTGATTAACTTGTATATGACCCAGCGCTTGGAACAGTGCTTGGCATACAGTAAGCACTTAAAATGTACCAAAATTATTAATGACTTACTACTGCTGGCAAGACATTCCCCTCCTACAAGCCTACCCTGTTTGAGGTACGGTCTTGGTCTGAACTGATCTCTCCCCGCTTCTAGACTATGATCCCGTTGTGGGCAGGGATTGTCTCTATTTGTTGCTGAATTGTATTTTCTAAACACTCACTACAGTGCTCTGCACATAGTAAGCGTTCAATAAATATGATTGAATGAATGAATGAACTCTAACCTGTTCCCTAAGTGAGAGTATCTCCCCAGAATGGCTCCATCTCTGGCTTCTTCCTTCTGGTTCCATCCTGCTCTCTCCAACCCCGTCCATTCTCACCAGGGCAGCCGGGGCTTGTGGCATGGGGGGCACTGACCTCCTCTGGACTGGGCTGATCTCCCATTTTTCCTCGGATTCCTGGGTTCGGTCAGCCACAAAGGGGCTGCCAGGGGCCTTCAGCCACTCTGCGCTCTCCCATGGATGCTGACCTGCTCTTCAGATGGACTCCGTCCTCGCAGATGAAGCAGTCGCTGCTCTGAGGGGGATCCCTGTAAGACTGGCTTGGGCCCCTGTGGAAGGACCTCGTGGGCCAGGCGACGCGAGAACCCTCTGATCACATGATTCCTGAGGTCCTGCAGAGGTAGAAACCTGACACCCCCCACTGCAGCAACGGTCCTGGCCCGAGATATTCCCATGGCAACAACAGAATCTACTTCTACATAAATATACCCATATTCAGAGAGAAAGAGAGAGACAGGGAGAGAGTGATAAGCTTGTGAATAGCAGAAGCATCATGATTTAGTGGACAGAATCTGGGCATGAGAGCCCAGATCTCCCGAATGCTTGCCGGGTGACCTTGGGCAAGTCGCTTCACTTCTCTGGGCCTCTGTTTCCTCAGATGTAAAAGGAAGATGCAATAATTGTTCACCCTCCTATGTAGACTGTGAACTTCATATGGGACAGGGATTGTGTGCAACCTGATTGACTTGTATCTATCCCAGCGCTTAGAACAGTGTCTGACACTAAGTACTTAAATACCATACCAAAAATAGAATATATCCAAAATATAATATATCCTCATAGACTCACTGGGGGAATATAATTGGTTACTCAGAGTAACCAATGGAGAATCAGAGCCCTCAACACAGAGGTAGGAAGTGACAGATTGGTAAGCTCAGTTAGTCTCTGGAGACAAGAAGCAGCTTGGCCTAGTGGAAAGAGCCCTGGTCTGGGTGTCAGAGAACCTAGGTTCCAATACTGACTTCACCGCTCATCTGCTGTGTGACCATGGGCAAGTCACTTCATTTCCCAGTGCTTCAGTTACCCCCTCTGAAGGACTGATTATCCAAAGTGATTATCATGTAACTACCCCAGCATTTAGCCACATGTTAGCTAGGTGACCTTGGACAAGTCACTTTACTTCTCCTATCTTCCCCATCTGTAAAATGGGGATTAAATCCTATGCCCTCCTCACTTAGACTGTAAGCCCCAGGTGGACAAGGGCTATACCCAACCAGATTACTCCGTCATTCATGCATTCAATCGTATTTATTGAGCTCTTCCTATGTGCAGAGCACTGTAATAACCACTTGGAAAGTACAGGTCAAGAATAAAGAGAGACAATCCCTGCCCACAACGGTTTCACAGTCTAGAAACAGGGAGGCGGGCATCGAAACAGGCAAACAGGCATCAGTAGCATCAATAAAAATAAATAGAATTATAGATGTATATATATACACACCATTAATATAAATGAATAGAATTATAGATATGTACAAATATACACAAGTGCTGTAGTGGGGGAGAGGGGGTTGGAGGAAAGGGAGCGAGTTGGAGCGACGGGGAGGGGAGGAGGAGCAGAGGAAACGGGAGGCTTAGTCTGGGATTAGCTTGTATCCACCCCAGCACATAGCTCAGTGGCTGGCACAAAGTAAGCACATAACAAATACCTTAAAAAAGTCCTCACTGGCCTCTGGAAGGATTCAGTCTCTTCTTAGCTGGGTCTACAAAAACTTGCATAACAGCAGAGGTGGTGAAAAGGTGCTGAAGAGGTAATTCAATCAATCATTCAATCTGTAGTATTTATTAAGCTCCTAAAGTGTGCAGGGTCCTATGCTAAGATATTTAGGAGACTATGATAGAGTATCAAAACATAAACCCTCTCCTCAGTCTAGAAGGGGGAAGCAGACACTAAAGTTATAGACAGAAGGAATAAGGAAATGTAAGTGCTTAAGTAATAGGGCATGTAAAAAATCAGTGGTATTTACTGAGTGCTTAGTATGTGCAGAGCAGTGTACTACGGGCTTGGGTAGAGATTACAATTAGACAGAATTAGCTGACACGTTCCCTGATAAGGAGCTAAGGAAATATTTAGAAAAGCAAAGGGTGTTAGTGGATGTGATCTGAAGAGAAGACAAATGAATGGGGAAATATTCTGGGTGATGATGATGATGATGATGATGATGGTATTTGTTAAGCGCTTACTATATGCCAAGCACTGTTCTAAGAGTTGGGGTAGACACAAGTTCATCAGGTTGTGCTACGTGGGGCTTACAATCTTAATCCCCATTTTACAGATAAGGTAACTGAGGCACAGAGAAGCTAAGTGGCTTGCCCAAGGTTTCAGAGCAGACAGGTGGCGGAGCAGGAATTAGAAGCCATGTCCTTTGACTTCCAGACTCGAGCTCTTTCCCCTAAGCCACGCTGCTTCTCAGTGTGGGACGGGATGAGATTTCAGAAGTATTTTGAAAATAATAATAATAATGATGGTATTGTTAAGCGCTTACTATGTGCAAAGCACTGTTCTAAGCGCTGGGGAGGTTACAAGGTTGTCACACGGGGGGCTCACAGTTTAATCCCCATTTTACAGATGAGGTAACTGAGGCACAGAGATGTTAAGTGATTTGCCCAAAGTCACACAGCTGACAGTTGGCGGAGCCGGGATTTGAACTCATGACCTCTGAATCCAAATCCCGGGCTCTTTCCACTGAGCCACGCTGCTTCTCTCTGCTCTCTGGAGAGAGCAAAGGCCTGGTGGGGTTATCGATCAATCAATCAATAAATCGTATTCATTGAGTGTTTACTGAGTTCAAAGCACTGAACTACACACATGGGAGAGTAAATATAAAATAGTTGGTAGTCCCGATCCGTGCCCATGATGAGCTTACAGTCTATAAGAGGAGACAGAGGTGAATATAAATAAATAAATGAAGGATATGGACGTAAGTGCTGTGGAACTAATAGAGGGATGAATAAAAGGAGTAAATACAAGCATAAGAGTGACACAGAAAGGAGTGGATTGAACGGGGAGGAAGTCCCTTTCAAGAGGAATGGCAAGAACTAGGGTCCGGATGGCTGTTAGAGTCTCTGTGATCCGGGGCTCGCCTCCCTGCTCAGGGATCGGAAATGGTATTTGTTAAGCGGTTATGGTGTGTCGAACACTCTTCTAAGTGTTGGGGTAGATGCAAGTGAATTAGGTTGGACATGGTCCTTGTCCTGCATGGGGCTCACTGTCTAAGTAATAGGGAGAACAGAAGAACAGAGGCATAGAAAAGCGAAGTGAATTGCCCAAGGTCACACAACAGACAGGTGGGGGAGCTGATATTAGAACGGAGGTCCTCTGATTCCCAGTCCCGTGATCTATCCATGAGGCCATACTGCTTCTCAGTCCTCAACTTTACTGACTTCATCCTTCACCCCAACTTCTCACCAACTTGGATGCAAGCTTGATCTTATCATCTTTAATCACTGTGCATGTCTCCTATTCCTGTCTTCCATCCACAAGGAAGTTTGTACATTCGGGGTTTCGGGGGTTTCTACATTCCGGGTAGCAGTAAGAAATTATAAGTGCATTCAATCAATCGGTAAATCAATCAAGGGTGTTTATTCAGTGCTTTCTTTGTGTAGAGCTCTGTACTAAATGCTTGGGAGAGTCCAATGCAACAGTTCAAGGAGGTGGGAGTGAACTCTCAAAGTCATCGAAGCAACATGGCCCTGCAGGTAGAACACGGGACTTGGAGTCAGAGGACTTGAGTTCTAATCCCGGATCTGTCACTCATCAGCTGGATGACTTTGGGCAAGTCACTTCACTTCTCTGGGACACAGTTACCTCATCTGTAAAATTGGGATTAGACTGTAAACCCTACGCGGAACAACCTGATTACCTTGTATCTACCCCAGTGCTTAGAGCAGTGCTTGGCACATAGTAAATAATTAAAAAATACCATTATTGTGATTATTATTACTATTATTTTTAATTTCATCTACTTCACTTGTCCACTGTGTGACCTCGGGCAATTCACTTCACTATTATGTGCCTCTGTTCTACAACTACACCTCAGCTCACACTCTTAAGTCCCTTGTAATAGTAATAATAATTGTAGCATTTCTAAAGCACTTATTATGTACCTGGTGCTGGGGTGGATACAAGCAAATTGGGTTACACACGAGAAGCAGCATGGCTCAGTGGAAAGAGCACAGGCTTTGGAGTCAGAGGTCATGGGTTCAAATCCCAGCTCTGCCAATTGTCAGCTGTGTGACTCTGGGCAAATCACTTAACTTCTCTGTGCCTCGGTTTCCTCATCTATAAAATGGGGATTAGGACTGTGAGCCCCCCGTGGGACATTCTGATCACCTTGTAACCTCCCCAGAGCTTAGAACAGTGCCTTGCACATAGTAAGCGCTTAATAAATGCCATCATTATTATTACACATAGTCCCTGTCCCACATGGGGCTCACAGTCTTAATCGCCATTTTACAGATGAGGTAACTGAGGCACAGAGAAATCAAGTGACTTGTCTAAGGTCTCACAGTAGACAAATGGCAGAGCCAGGATTAGAACCCAGGTCCTTCTGACTCCCATGTTCGTGCTCTGTCCATTAGGCAGTGATGTCCTTCAAGCCATCCTACTTACTCTCCTTTGCCTTCCTATTTTCCACTGCTGTTATCTTGCTCACAGTTTCTAATTTCGGATTCATTCATTCATTCAATCGTATTTATTGAGCACTTACTGTGTTCAGAGCACTGTACTAAGCGCTTGGGAAGTACAAGTTGGCAACATATAGAGACGGTCCCTACCCAACAGTGGGCTCACAGTCTAGAAGGGGGAGACAGAGAACGAAACAAAACGTATTAACAAAATAAAATAAATAGAATAAATATGTACAAATAAAGCAAATAAATAGAGTAATAAATACGTACAAACATATATACATATATACAGGTGCTGTGGGGAAGGGAAGGAGGTAAGGGGGGATGGGGAGAGCGGGGGTGGGGAGCGGGAGGAGGGGGAGAGGAAGGAGGGGGCTCAGTCTCGGAAGGCCTCCTGGAGGAGGTGAGGTCTCAGCAGGGCCTTGAAGGGAGGAAGAGAGCTAGGTTGGTGGATGTGCAGAGGGAGGGCATTCCAGGCCAGGGGGATGACGTGGGCCGGGGTTCGAAGGCGGGACAGGCGAGAACGAGGCACGGTGAGGAGATTAGCGGCAGAGGAGCGGAGGGTGCGGGCTGGGCTGTACAAGGAGAGAAGGGAGGAGAGGTAGGAGAGGGCGAGGTGATGGAGGGTGAGGGGTTTTTGCCTGATGATCTACCATGTGCCTGCTGTGTGACCATGGACAAGTCACTTAACTTCTCTGTGAACCAGTTCCCTCATCTACTAAAATAGGGGCTCAATTCCTGTTCTCGCTCCTACTGTGAGCCTTATGTGGGATCTGATTATCTTGTATCCATCCCAGTGCTTATTGCAATGCTTAGCATATAGTAAGCGCTTACCAAATACCACAGGTGTTGTTATTACAAGTCCCCCTTTTCCTCCCAGACTAAGCCCCCCTTTTCCTTAGCTCCCCCTCCCCTCCACGTCGCCCCATCTCTATCCTTTTGCTCTCCTCCAGCACTTATGTATTTATGTACATATTTTTAATTCTATGTATTTATATTAATGTCTGTTTATTTATTTTGTTGTGCATATTTCTATAATTCTATTTATTTCTATTGATGCCTGTTTACTTGTTTTGTTGTCTGTCTCCCCCCTTCTAGACTGTGAGCCCATTGTGAGCAGGGATTGTCTCTCTTTATTGCTTAATTGTACTTTCCAAGCACTTAATACGGTGCTCTGTACACAGTAGGTGCTGAATAAATACGATTGAATGAATGAATGAATTGCCTGTTCAGACTCTTGTACCACCTATGAACCTGAATACTCACAAACCCCATTAGCATTAGTGGCAATACTGTACATACCTTATTATTTATACACAGTAAAATATCCCCTTTTCTTTCTTCCTCTTATTTGTAGTTTATTCTGGTGGCTTTTTCCTCTGTTATACTGTAAACTTGTTGAAGGCAGGGATTGTGTCTGCTAACTCTTTGTATTCTCCCAAGTGTTTAGAACAGTGCTCTGCACATACTCAGAGTCTAATAAATACCATTGATTGAATGGTTGATCATGCTTACGACTTCCATTATTCTATTCAAAGCACCTACTACAGTGCTCAGGCTCAGTTGATTCACAGTAAGTGCTCCTGAGTGGTAGACAGTGAACATGTCTATCAACTCTGTTATACTGTCTTCCCAAGTGCTTAGTATAGTGTTCTGCACATAGTAAGAACTCAGTGAATATAATTAATTGATGGATTAATTGATTCCTTTGGGAAAATTTGGGGAACTCATGCTTGGGTACAAAGATAGGGTCCCTGTCCAATACTGGGATCATTCAAGTCAGAACATGACGATTCTCTCCCCAGAATGGAAGCCATTTCCTCCAAAGATCCTTCCCAGGGAGGTCATCACGTAAGTCAGGAAGATGCCGCCATGTTTCCACAGGCCCCTCGGTTCATGACGACCTCAAAGCGAAGGGGACGGCAGGTGTCGATGTAGTGGTCCTAGAACATGGCTGTGAGGATGAACATCTCTGAAGCGACAAACAGAACCACTGAGAAGACATGGGTGGCACAGCGCAGGAAGGAAAAGTATCTACGGTCGCTCAGGGAGATATGGATGGATTGGGGGACGGTGACGGAGATGAGGCAGAGGTCGAGGATGGACAGGTGCCTGAGGAAGAAGTACATGGGGGTGTAGAGGCGCCGGTCGAGGGCGGTGACGGCGACGATGAGGGGATTCCCCATTAGAGCGGCCAGGTAGACCAGAAGGGAAAGGGCAACCTGGACTAGCTGCTGCTCCCAGACCTCCGAATATCCCAGCAGGGGGAATTCTGTCTTCACGGTGACATTGGTCATTTTCTGAGAATTGACGTTGACTGCTTAAGGACATTTAATAATAATAATAATAATAATAATAATAATAATAATAATAATGGTATTTGTTAAGCGCTATGTGCGAAGCACTGTTCTAAGCGCTGAGAGGACACGAGGTGATCAGGTTGTCCCACGTGGGGCTCACAGTCTTAATCCCCATTTTACTTACAGATGAGGTAACTGAGGCCCAGAGAAGTTAAGTGACTTGCCCAAAGTCACACAGCTGACAAGTGGCAGAGCCGAGATTAGAACCCATGACCTCTGGTTCCCAAACCCGTGCTCTTTCCACTGAGCCACGCTGACATTGAGAAAAGATAGGAATGAGAATAATATTCCAGAGAAAAGTGCACAGGAGAAGAGAAAATCTTTGGGCTGGAAGGAATCTCGGGGTTTTTTATGGTAATTTTTCATGCTCACCATATGCCAGACACTTTAGTAAGCACTAGAGTAGATAGAAGCTAATCAGGTTATTCATCTCCTCCAGTCAACCTGCCTTGGTTCAGGGCGGCACTGAAACCATTCCTGACTCCTAGACGTCTATTCCATTTGCAAATATCTACGAGGATTGTGGTCATTCAATTCTACATAATTGGAGAAGCAGCACAGCCTAGTGGAAAGAGGGTGGTCCTGGGAGTCTAAGGTGACCTTGGTCTTACTCCCGGCTCCACCACTTACCTGCTGGGCGACCTCGGGCAAGTCACTTAAATTTTCTGTTCCTCGGTTTCCTCTTCTGTAAAATGAGGCTTAAGACGATGTGGGACAGGGATAGTGTCCAATCTGATTATATCATATCTATTCCAGCACTGTGTATGGTGTTTGGCACAGGGTAAGCACTACCACAGTATTATTATTAAGAATGAACAGGAAAATTCCTTTTATATCCTGGGTTTATATTGAAATTTCCCTTCCCTGCCCCTCTCCTTTCCTCTGCTCCACTCCGGAGTCACCGGGCCTTTCCTGGGCTGTGGATAATAGACCTCTGCTGAGAGAGAGGCTGACACCATCTCGTCTGTCCTGGACGCTGGTGGAGGTGACAGGATGGTCTGGGTAGGGGTTGGGAGCTGTTAGGATCCTCCCTCCCTGCCTCGGCTCTCCGGCTCTCTGTGCTGTCCCCTCAGACGACGGCAGGGTTATTTCCTGGGGGAATTTCTGTGGGAGGACGGGCGCGGGGCTCCGCTGCGATGGCTGACTCTCTGGGGATCTCGGAAGGCCGGGATCGTGGGCTCTCTGTTGTCCTGGACCTCACAACCTAAATAACTGCCCAATCCCACGTGGTTCCCACTTTGGTACTTCTTTCTAGGTCAACCTCAACGGACTCATTATTCTCTTTCAATGATTAATAATAGCTTTCTGTTTCAGCTCTGGGGATTAGAGATATATCGTGGTAGGGAGAATAGGCACCCAAGCCCATTTGGTTAGTCATGGTTGAATCCAATATTCAGATTGACTTGGCAAAAAAAGGAAAAGAAAAGCAACCCAAGATCTCATTCCAGTTTTGAAACTGAATGGCTGTGAGTCACAGACACCTGTAACGTTTTTGAAAAGTATAAGCTCCTTGTGTGCAAAGAATGTATCTTGGCCTTCTGTTGTACTTCAATTTGACTGATTGATTGACTGAATTAATACTTAAATATTGAAATATATTATAGGATAAATAATAATAGTAGCAACAGTTCGAATAGGAGTAGAAATCTTTATGGTGCTTATTAAGTGGCAACTGAGACCATTAAGTGGTTGGAAATATTCAAGCTGTACCCCTGATCCTGGCTTCTGGAGCAGATTTGAGCATCACAATTAAGTCTAAAGCACCTTTCTGCAGCTACTTCTTCATTTTATTTAATGGTATTTGTTAAGCACTTACTATGTACCAGGCACTGTATTAAACCACTGGGGTAGATACAACGTAATCAGATTGAACACAGTCCATGTCCTACATAGGGCCCACAGTATTCATGCCCATTTTACAGATAAGGGATATGAGGACCAGTGAAGTGAAGGTACTTGCCCAAGTTCGCACAGCAGACAAGTGTCAGAGTCAGGATAAGAACCCAGGTCTTCCTGACTCCAAGGCCCGTGCTCTATCTCTGCTGGTGGTGAATAAAGGGAATAAATCCCAGTGTAGGGATCCATCCCCAGGCATGGGAACTAAATTTAAATACCAGTCAAGAACAGCTGGGTGAAAACTCTTCTACCAAACTAGTCAAAGCCATTGACAGTAGGCAGTATGCAACCAGAAAAAGTCTCTAACGACAAATATCTCAGATCTTTGCAGGCCACTCAAGTCTTTCTAGAGTCAATCCTCGGAGGTAGAAATAACAGGGTCAGAGCGTGAAGGGAAATTTTCTATCTCTGGAGAAAAGACTCCCAAACAGGACCCTCCCCATCGCCATCTTTACGTCCCTGTTCTTCAGGATGTAGATGAGGGGGTTCAGGGCGGGGGGTACCACGGTGTACAACACGAACACCAGCAGTTCCATCAGGAAGGAGGAGCTGGAGGTCAGTTTTTAGTGGGTGAAGGAGGCGTGGAGGAAAAAACGGTGACGACGACGAGATGGGGCAGGCAGGTGGAGACAGCTTTGACCCTGCAGTCGGCGGGCGGCATCCTCAGCACGGCCCTCAAGATGCGCACATATGAGATGACGATGGAGACAAAGCAGAAAACGACCAAAAGGGCCCCGGTGACTACGATCACATCGATGATGAGGTGCGTTTCGGCGCAGGAGAGTCGGGTCACGGACGCGATATAACAGAAGAACTGTGGGATCAAGAGGAAACCGCAGAAGGGCAGGGAGGAGGGTCCCAGAGGATGACATAACTGTAAACAGCCCTCTGCAGAGCCACGAGGCGGCGGACATCTTCCGACTAATCCCTTGGTCCATGAGGACCTCTTTGCACAGGAGGAGGCAGACAGCTGCATAGTGGTCTTAGCTGCATAGTGACACCCGTAACCTAGGTGTCATCCTTGACCCCGCTCTCTCGTTCTCGTCCAATCCGTCACCAAAACCTGCCGGTCTCACCTCTGCAACATCAAGATCCTCCCTTTCCTCTCCATCCAAACCACTATCTTGCTGTTTCAATCTCTCATCCTATCCTGACTGGATTACTGCATCAGCCTCCTCTCTGATCTCCCATCCTCCTGTCTCTCCCCACTTCAATCCATACTTCACGCCGCTGCCCGGATCGTCTTTGTCCAGAAACGCTCTGGGCATGTTACTCCCCTCCTCAAAAATCTCCAGTGGCTACCAATCAATCTTCGCATCAGGCAGAAACTCCTCACTCTCGGCTTCAAGGCTCTCCATCACCTCGCACCCTCCTACCTCACCTCCCTTCTCTCCTTCTACAGCCCAGCCAGCACCCTCCCCTCCTCTGCCGCTAACCACCTCACTGTACCTCATTCTCGCCTGTCCCTCCATCGACCCCCGGCCCACGTCCTCCCCCTGGCCTGGAATGCCCTCCCTCCGCAAATCCAACTTGTACTTCCCAAGCGCTTAGTACAGTGCTCTGCACACAGTAAGTGCTCAATAAATACGATTGAATGAATGAATGAATGAATGAATGAAATCTGCCAAGCTAGCACTCTTCCTTCCTTCAAAGCCCGAGAGCTCACCTCCTCCAGGAGGCCTTCCCAGACTCATCCCCCTTCTTCCTCTCCTCCTCCCCATCCCACCCCCACCCTATCTCCTTCCCCTCCCCACAGCACCTGTATATATGTTTGTACAGATTTATTACTCTATTTATTTTACTTATTAATATTTACTATTCTATTTATTTTGTTAATGATGTGTATCTAGCTTTATTTCTATTTATTCTGATGACTTGACACCTGTCCACATGATTTGTTTTTTGTTGTCTGTCCCCCCCCTTCTAGACTGTGAGCCCGTTGTTGGGTAGGGACCATCTCTATATGTTGCCAACTTGTACTTCCCAAGCGCTTAGTACAGTGCTCTGCACACAGTAAGCGCTCAATAAATACGACTGAATGAATGAACGGATGAATCGATCACTCAATCAATCAATGCTGTTCATTGGGAGAGTACAGTATAACTGAGTTGGCAAACACATTCCCTGCCCACAATGAGCCCACAATCTGTAGTAAGATACAGATATTAATCAATCGGACAATTTGCCAGTTGTGTTTATTGAGCACTTACTCTGTGTGGAGCATGGTACAAAGCAATCGATAAATCAACGGTATTTATTGAATGTTTACTATGTGCAGAGCACCGTAGTAAGCACTTGGGAGAGTACAGTATAACTGAGTTGATAGAAATATTCCCTGCTCACAATGAGCTTACAAGTCTAGAGAAGCAGTGTGGCTCAGCGGAAAGAGCAAGGGCTTGGGAGTCAGAGGTCATGGATTCAAATCCCAGCTCCACCGCTTGTCAGCTGTGTGACTTTGGGCAAGTCACTTAACTTCTCTCTGCCTCAGTTACCTCATCTGTAAAATGGGGATTAAGATTGTGAGCCCCACATGGGACAACCTGATCACCTTGCATCCTCCCCAACGCTTAGAACAGTGCTTTGCACATAGTCAGCGCTTACCAAATACCAAAAGTATTATTATATTATTAGAGGAGTATATTTACAAGTCTAGAGAAGGATACCGATATTAATCAATCAATCAGACAATCAGTCAATGGTATTTATTGAGCACTAACTCTTGTGTGGAGCACTGTCTAAAGCAATCAATCAAGCAATGGTATTCATTGAGTACTTATTATGTACACAGCATGGTACTAGTTGTTGGGAGAGTACAGTACAGCGAAGTTGGTAGACATTCCCTGCCCACATGGAGCTTACAATCTACAGGGGTACCTTGCATTTCTCCATGCAAATCTAACAGTGATCAAGGAAAGATCTCTAAATCCTGAACATGAAGGAGGGCCTTCTCAGCCACAGCAGCACACATAGGAAAACCTTCTCTATCGGGATTCTGTCTTTAAACCCGAAGGATGGCTGTAAATCTGGACAAATCCTTGGACAATCCCTCTGACAATGGCTGAGATCATTGGTACGGATAAACAGACATTTTATGCCAGAGAGGGAGCTGGGAGAGTATACCTTTTAGGACCCTCACCAGGGCAGATTTCACATCTTTATTCTTCAGGCTGTAGATGAGGGGGTTGAGGGCGGGGTGCACCACGGTTCAGGTAGAACGTGGACTCTGCAGATTCGGGGTTGAGGGGGAATCCGAGGGCGGTTTGAGGTAGGCGAAAGTCCCGGTAGAGAAAAAAGCAATGACGACAGTGAAGTGAGGTAGGCAGGTGGAGAAGGTTTTGGCCCGGCCCTGAGTGGCCGTCATCCTCAGCACGGCTCAGAAAATGAGGATGTACGGGACGACGATGATCACGAAGCAGACGACGGATAACGCTACCCCTGTGGTCATGCTCACGTCCGTGGCAACGTGGTCCTCGGAGCAGATCATCAGCAGAGCGGGGACGTCACAGAAGAACTGGGGGACAACGTTGGACCTGCGGAAGGACATGGAGAAGGTCGAAGATGAAAACAAGACCCCAATCAGTGCTCCGCTGAGCCATGAGGTGGCGGCCATCTTCCCACAGGCCCCTCAGGTCAGGATGACGTTGTGGCGCAGAGGGAGGCAGATGGCGGTGTAGCGGTCATAGGACATCGCCGTGAGGACGAAATAGTCAGAACCCACAAACAGGATCCACAGAAATAGCTGAGCGATGCAGCCTTTTCCAGGAAGTTGTGGATGGACTTGGGGAGGATGACAGAGTTGAGGCAGAGGTCGAGGCCAGATGATATAACTGACAGGTGCCTGAAGAAGAAGTACATGGAGGTGTGGAGGCGCAGGTAGAGGATGGTGATGGCGACGATGAGGAGATTTTCCGTGAGGGCCACCAGGTTGACCAGGAGGAACATCGCAACGTGAACGAGCTGCAGCTCCCGGACTTCCGAGAATCCCAGCAGCAGGAATTCTGTCTTCAGAGTGACATTGGTAATTTTCTGGGAATTGACACTGACTGCCTAAGGACATTTAGAAAAGAGAAGTAAATTCAAATAGGGACGAGAATAATAATCCAGAGAAAAGTGCCCTGAGAAGAAAACCTTGGAGTTGGAGGGAATCCTCAGATTTCGTGTTTTTTATTATATTCGTTCTTCCTACTTACCAAGCAGTATATTAAACGCTAGGGTAACTACAAGGTAATCACGGTGATCATCTCCCTCAGTTTACGTGCCTCTGTTCAGGCCAGCAAAGAAACCATTCCTGACTCCTAGGTGGCTATTCCATTTGGAAATATCTGCAAGGATTGTAGTCACTTAATTCCACATCATTTGAGAAGCAGTACAGACTAGTGGAAAGAGCTCGGACCTCGGAATCAGAGGACCTGGCTTTTAATCCCTGCTCTACCATTTACCGGCCGTGTGGCCTTGGGCAAGTCACTTCACTTCTGTGGGCCTCAGTTCCCACATTTGCAAAGTGGGGATTCATTACCTGTTCTCCCTCCTATTTGGACTGTGAGGTCCATGAAGGGCCTGGGTAACTTGTATCTACCCCAGCACTCAATATAGTATTTACCACATAGTACATGCTTAACAAATATTATTATTATTATTATTATTAACTAGTCAAATGTCTTCCTATCATTTTATGCCTATTTAATAGATCCTTTACCTTTCATATTTATTTGCCTCACCTTCTATTTCCCAACATATTGTTTTAATTCATCCCTGGTCAATCTTCTAGCTCTGCCTCACTCTCATTACTCCCACGTCTCTCCCCTCTCTCGGTCTGTTCCCCATCTTAGAACTCCCACCCCTTCAAATAATAATTACAGTATGTGCTAAGCGCTTACTATGTGTGAGTCACTGTACTAAGCACTGGAGCGGATACAGGCAAATCGGGTTTGTCTCACGCGGGGCTCACAGTCTCAAACTCATTTTCCAGATGAGGTAACTGAAGGCCCAGAGAATCAATCAATCAATCAATCAATCGTATTTATTGAGCGCTTACTGTGTGCAGAGCACTGTACTAAGCGCTTGGGAAGTACAAGTTGGCAACATATAGAGACAGTCCCTACCCAACAGTGGGCTCACAGTCTAGAAGGGGGAGACAGAGAACAAAACCAAACATATTAACAAAATAAAATAAATACAATAGATAAGTACAAGTAAAATAAATAAATAAATGGAGTAATAAATATGTACAAATATATATACATATATATAGGTGCTGTGGGGGAAGAGAAGTGAAGTGACTTGCCCAAGGGCACACAACAGACAAGTAGCATAGCCGGGATTAGGACCCATGACCTTCTGACTCCCCGAATCGTGGTTTATCCACTCGCCATGCTGTTCCTCCTGACAGACCACAATCCTTCCACGTTCCACTTCCCACACAAGATCTCTTTCCACTGACACGTGATTGGTGACTGACTTTCCCCTCACTCACAAAGACCCATGCCCCCTCATCTGGCCCTGGAGGGGGTACTAGGTGAAATGGTTCATATCTCCTCAGGGAAGTAACATGAAAGAATAGGAGAAATTCTAACTTTGATCCTCTTATTCTGGGCTTATATTGAAATTTCCCTTCCCTGCTCCTCACCTTTCCCCTGCTCCTCTCCAGAGTCACAGGGACTGTCCTGGGCTTCGGAACAACGACCTCTGCTGAGAGAGAGGCTCGCTTCATCTCGTCGGTCCTGGATGATGGTCGGGGTGACAGGAGGTTCTGGATACGGGTGGGAGACGTCAGGATCTTCCCTCCCTCTCTCAACTCTCCGGATGCCTTCGCTGCCCCCTCAGACGACGGCCAGGTTATTTCCTGGGGGATTCCCCGTGGGAGGACAGGCCCGGGGCTCCGCTGAGACAGCTGACCATCCGGGAATCTCGGAAGGCCGGAATCGTGGGCTCTCTGTGGTCCCGGTCCCCACAACCTAAATGAATGCCCAGTCCCACGTGGTTCTGGGACACCTTTGTAGAACAACCTCAACGGAGTCTTCATTTTATTTCCCTGATTAGTAATAACTTTCTGTTTCAACTCTGGGGATAGGAGATATTTCGTGGTAGGGAGAATAGGCACCCTAGCCCATTCGATTAATCACTGTTGAATGTAATAGTCAGATTGACGTGGAAAAAAAATTTAAAAAGGACCCCAAGATCTCATTCCAGTTCTGCCTCTGATTGGCTGTGTGTCACAGGCACCTGTAACATTTTTGAAAAGCTTAAGCTCCTTGTGTGCAAAGAATGTACCTTGGCCTTCTGTTGTACTTCAATTTGATTGACTGATTGATTGAATTAATACATAAATATTGAAGTATATTATACAATGAATAGTAATAGTAGCAACAGTGAAATTTGGAAGAGAAATCATAATGGTGTTTATTGGTGACAAATGAGCATTAAGTGGTTGGAAAAATTCAACCTGTACACCTGCTCCTGACTTCTGGGACAGATGTGAGGATCGAAATTAAGTCTAAAACACCCTTCTGCAGTACCCTCTTCCATTTTATTTAATAGTATTTGTGAGGCACGTGCTATGTACCAAGCACTGTATTAACCAATGGGGTAGAAACAAGGTAATCAGTTTGAACACAATCCATGTCCCACATGGGCCCACATTATTCATCCCCATTTTACAGATGAAGGAACTGAGGCCCAGAGAAGTGAAGTGACTTGCCCAAGATCACAGAGCAGACAAGTGGCAGAGTCAGGATTGGAACCCATGTCTTTCTGACTCCCAGGCCCATGCTCTACCCTCTACTGGTGGTGAATAATGGGGGTGAATCCAAGGTCATAGATCCATCCCCAGGCATGGGAGCTAGATTTAAATACCAGACAAGAACAACTGGTAAAACCTCTGTTACCAAAGTCGTCAAAGCTATTGATAATAGGCAGCGTGCAGCCAGGAAAGGTCTCTAACGACATATGCACAGATCTTTGCAGGCTGCCCAAGTCTGTCTAGAGTCAGTCCTTGGGAAGAGAAATAACCGTGTCAGAGTGTGAAGTGAAATTTTCTATCTCCGGTGAAAAGACTCCCAACCAGGACGTTCCCCATCGCCATTTTCACGTCCCTGTTCCTCAGGCTGTAGATGAGGAGGTTCAGGGTGGGGGGCACCACGGTGTAGAACACGGACACCAGCAGGTCCAGCCGGAAGGAGGAGCTGGAAGTCGGCTTTAAGTGGGCGAAGGCGGCAGTGGAGGTAAAAACGGTGACGACGACGGGGTGTGGCAGACACGTGAAGAAAGATCTGGCCCGATCCTCGGTGGCAGGCATCCTCAGCACGGCCCGGAAGATGGTCACGTATGAGCCCACGATGGAGACAAAGAAGAAACAGGCACTAGTGGCTACAGTCACCTTGAAGGTTGCATACGTTTTAGAGCAGGAGACTTTTCTTACCGACAGGACGTCGCAGAAAAACTGTCCGATCACATGGGACCTGTAGAAAGGCAGGGAGAATGTCGCAGCTGAAACGAAGACTCCTAACATTGCCCCTGTAAGCCAGGACCCGACTGCCATCTCAAGGCACGTCCTATGGTTCATGATGACCTCGTAGTACAGAGCACTGCAGATGGCCAAGTATCGGTCAAAGGACATCACCATGAGCATGCAGAACTCTGTGCCGGCAAACAGAATCACGAAGAAGACCTGGAAAAAACAGCCCAGAAAGGAGATATCCCTACGGTCGGTCAGGGAGTTGAGGATGGTTTTGGGGACAGTGACGGAGACATAGCAGAGGTCGAGGACGGACAGGTTCCTGAGGAAGAGGTACATGGGGGTGTGGAGGCGCCTGTCGACGTTGGTGATGGTGAGGATGAGGAGATTCCCCGTCAGGGCCGCCAAGTTGACTAGGAAGAACAGCGCATTGTGGACCAGCTGCAGCCCCTGATCCTCCGAGAAACCCATCAGGAGGAATTCTGTAACTGTGGAGACGTTGGGCATTTGTGGGAGGCACCACTGACTTTCTGCATGTGATGAGGGAAGAGCCAAAGTTAAAATCCACTGATGGGATGAGTGAAGAAACTGACAGAACATTTGCTATTGATTCTCCATGGAGAGGAGACAGCTATTGAATTCAAAATTATCTTTGAGTTCCTTATCCCTGCCATGGGTTCTAATCCCGGCTCCGCCACTTATCAGCTGTGTGACTTTGGGCAAGTCACTTAACTTCTCTGTGCCTCAGTTACCTCAAGTATAAAATGGGGATTAAGACTGTGAGCCCCACGTGGGACAACCTGATCGCCTTGTATCCTCCCCAGTGCTTAGAACAGTGTTTTGCACATAGTAAGCGCTTAACAAATGTCATTATTATTATTATTATTATTATAAGATCCAGACTTTCACATTATTTTGGTCTATTTAAAGGGAATTCCTGAGATTGTCTCCCCACGGCCACCCCAACAGAGTTGGTAGACGCATTCCCTGCCCACATCGAGTTTACAGTCTGGAGGGAGATCTTTTTCTATCTTCGTCTTCAATCCTACCCACTGCCTGAACTTGTTCGAGGCTTCTGCTACACACACACACACACACACACACACACACACACACACACACACACACACACACACACCCCTTCTGCCACAGGGAACCTGATTGCAGCAGCTCTTACAGGAGGAAGGTGGAAAATGTCTTTGTTTAGTCGTAGTTATTGAGCACTTACTGTGTGCAGAACACTGTACTAAATGCTGGGGAGAATGAAATACAATAATAAACAGAAACAGTTTCTGCCCACAACTAGCTTACAGTTTAGAGGAATAACAGATTGTAGTTGGGTTGACATGACTGAATGCCTGATCACTGGCTGTTCTAAATCTCCTCCTCATTTTCTGCTTTCTTCAACCAACTCTCCAAAAAGAACCTTCTTACCGTGACTTGCTTTTGAAGCTTCATCCTTCTACCTCTGGCTCCCACCATTCCATTGGCCTGGAAATCCACCCTTTTCGATTCCCCAGTCCGAAGATATCCCAACCTCAAAAACCCTCTGAAATTCCACCTTCTCAAGGTGGATTTAGATAATTTACTTCTTCCCACTTTACTTCTTCCCACTACCTGTCAGTGACCATCTCAAGACTAAATACATCCGGAGACCCCCAGGATATTGCTGCTGAAGGTAAGGATCATTACTCTAGACTGTAAACCTCTTGAGGAAACATGTCTACCAACTCATTTATATGGTATTTCTCCAAACATTTAGTATCGTGCTCTGCACACAGTAAGTGCTCAATAAATGTCTCCAATTGGTTGACTGATTAATGTCTTCTTAACCCCTAGACGGTGAGGTCCTTGTGGGCAGGGAACATGTCTACCAAATCGGCACTTAAAATAGCGCTCTGCACACATCAAAAATTCAGAAATATGTAAATTAAGCACTAATAATAGTAATAACAATAATGATAGCATTTGTTAAACGCTTACTATGTGCCAAGCTCTGCTCTAAGCGCTGGGGGAGATAGACGGTAATCAGGTTGTCCCAACTGGGAATCACAGTCTTAATCCTCGTTTTACAAATGAGGTAACAGAGGCACAGAGAAGTGAAGTGACTTTTCCAAAGTGACACAGCTGACAGAGGCACAGAGAAGTGAAGTGACTTTCCCAAAGTGACACAGCTGACAAGTGGAGAAGCTGGGATTAGAAGGCAGTACCTCTGACTCCTATGCCCCAGCTCTTTCAATCAATCAATCAATCAATCGTATTTATTGAGCTCTTACTGTGTGCAGAGCACTGTACTAAGCGCTTGGGAAGTATAGAGACGGCCCCTACCCAACAGTAGGCTCACAGTCTAGAAGGGGGAGACAGAGAACAAAACAAAACATATTAACAAAATAAAATAAGCAGAATAGATATGTACAAGTAAGATAAATAAATGAATGGAGTAATAAATACGTACAAACATATATACATATATACAGGTGCTGTGGGGAAGGAAAGGAGGTAAGGCAGGAGTGATGGAGGGGGGCAGGAGGGGGAGAGGAAGGAAAGGGCTCAGTCTGGGAAGGCCTCCTGGAGGAGGTGAGCTCTCAGTAGGGCCTTGAAGGGAGGAAGAGAGCTAGCTTGGCGGATGTGCGGAGGGAGGGCATTCCAGGCCAGGGGGATGACGTGGGCCGGGGGTCGACGGCGGGACAGGCGAGAACGAGGCACGGTGAGGAGATTAGCGGCAGAGGAGCGGAGGGTGCGGGCTGGGCTATAGAAGAAGAGAAGGGAGGTGAGGTAGGAGGGGGCGAGGTGATGGAGAGCCTTGAAGCCGAGGGTGAGGAGTTTCTGCCTGATGCGCAGATTGATTGGTAGCCACTGGAGATTCTTGAGGAGGGGAGTAACATGCCCAGAGCGTTTCTGGACAAAGACAATCTGGGCAGCGGCGTGAAGTATGGATTGAAGTGTGGAGAGACACGAGGATGGGCGATCAGAGAGGAGGCTGATGCAGTAGTCCAGACGGGATAGGATGAGAGCTTGAACGAGCAGGGTAGCGGTTTGGATGGAGAGGAAAGGGCGGATCTTGGCAATGTTGCGGAGCTGAGACCGACGGGTTTTGGTGACGACTTGGATGTGAGGGGTGAAAGAGAGAGCGGAGTCGAGGATGACACCAAGGTTGCGGGCTTGTGAGACGGGAAGGATGGTAGTGCCGTCAACAGTGATGGGAAAGTCAGGGAGAGGGCAGGATTTGGGAGGGAAGACAAGGAGTTCAGTCTTGGACATGTTGAGCTTTAGGTGGCGGGCAGACATCCAGGTGGAGATGTCCTGAAGGCAGGAGGAGATGCGAGCCTGGAGGGAGGGAGAGAGAGCAGGGGCAGAGATGGAGATTTGGGTGTCATCAGCGTAGAGATGATAGTTGAAGCGGTGGGAGCGAATGAGGTCACCAAGGGAGTGAGTGTAGATCGAGAACAGAAGGGGACCAAGAAATGAACCTTGAGGAATCCCCACAGTAAGGGGATGGGAGGGGGAGGAGGACCCTGCGGAAGAGACTGAGACTGAGTGCTCTTTCCACTAAGCCAGGCTGCTTCTCATCCACATAACCATTGTTCCATTCTTTTTTCCTCCCAGTTGTAAATGACATTTTGCCTATCTAGCCTATTAGATTGGGAAGTCTTTGAGGGCAAGGATCATGCCTTTTACCTCTTTTTTTTGGCAGTATTACTTAAACTCTCATTATATGCCAGGCACTGTACTAAGCCCTGGGGCAAATATGAGAAAATTGGGTGGGTCACAGTCCCAGTCCCACACAGGGATCATAGTCTCAGTACCCATTTTACAGATGAGGGAACTGAGGCACAGAGAAGCCAAGTGCCTTTCCCCAAATCATCCAGAAGAGAAACAGCCTAGCCCAGTGGAAGGAGGGTGGACCTGGGCTCTAGTTCCAGCTCTGACAATTGCTTGCAGAGTGACCTTGGGCAAGTCACTTATCTTCTCTGTGCCTCATTTCTCCTTTCCTCCCTCCTGCTCAGACTGTGAGTCCCATGAGGAACAGGGATTGTGTCCAATCTGATTACCTTGCCCAGAGGTTAGAACAATGTTTGACACTTAGTAAGTTATTAACAAATACCGTTAAAAAAAATAAAAAGAGGGGGAGCCTTTATTAGAACCCAAGTCGACTGATTGCCAGCTCATGCTCAATCTGCTAGACCACACTGCTTCTCTGTTGCGTCCTCCCAAGATTTGTTAGGGGAACTCCTGTGAAGAGGAATTGGTGATGAACCATCTGGCTGGATCACGGCAGCTAGTCCCCACGGTCTTTGAGTCCCCATAGAGATTACTATCCGGTGATGACACTTGTCTGCAGGTTTCCCATGACAATAGCATCCTAACGGTTCCCGCTGCTAGTGACCATCAGGTCAACAGGTGGGCGCTTCAATTTCTTTTTTTTTCATCAATGGTACCTAAGCGCTTACTGTGTGCCAGGCACTGTACTGAGTCCTGGGAATCAATACAAGCTCATCAGGTTGGACACAGTCCCTGTCCCACATGGGAGACACAGTCTCAATCCCCATATTACAGACTAGGGAACTGAAGACCAGAGAAGTGAATTGACTTGCCCAAGGCCACACAGCAGAAAGGTACAGAGCCTAGATTAAAACCCAGGTCATTCTGACTCCCAGTTCCAAGCTCTATCGACTAGGCCAAGCAGCTTCCAATCAATCAATAAATCAATCGTATTTATTGAGCGCTTACTGTGGGCAGAGCACTGTACTAAACGCTTGGGAAGTACAAGTCGGCAACACATAGAGACAGTCCCTACCCAACAGCGGGCTCACAGTCTAGAAGGGGGAGACAGAGAACAAAACCAAACATACTAACAAAATAAAATAAATAGAATAGATATGTACAAGTAAGATAAATAAATAAATAAATAGAGTAATAAATATGTGCAAACATATATACATATACACAGGTGCTGTGGGGAAGGAAAGGAGGTAAGATGGGGGGATGGAGAGGGGGACGAGGGGGAGAGGAAGGAAGGGGCTCAGTCTGGAAAGGCCTCCTGGAGGAGGTGAGCTCTCAGTAAGGCCTTGAAGAGAGGAAGAGAGCTAGCTTGGCGGATGTGCAGAGGGAGGGCATTCCATGCCCGGGAGATGACGTGGGCCGGGGTCGATGGCGGGACAGGCGAGAACAAGGCACGGTGAGGAGATTAGCGGCGGAGGAGCGGAGGGTACGGGTTGGGCTGTAGAAGGAGTGAAGGGAGGTGAGGTAGGAGGGGGCGAGGTGATGGAGAGCCTTGAAGCCCAGGGTGAGGAGTTTCTGCCTGATGCGCAGATTGATTGGTAGCCACTGGAGATTTTTGAGGAGGGGAGTAATATGCCCAGAGCGTTTCTGGACAAAGATAATCCGGGCAGCAGCATGAAGTATGGATTGAAGTGGAGAGAGACACGAGGATGGGAGATCAGAGAGAAGGCTGATGCAGTAATCAATCAAGATTACTTGATTGATAGTAAATTATACCGTGTCAACGTAGCCCAGCCAGCTGGAAAGCCCATGAAGGCAGGGATTCCAAGGATTCCAACCTTTCCCGTTATTTGTTTTCTCCCAACATTTGGGAAAAACTCTTACAGGGATCAATTGTTAATACTGCCAGTGGCAGTTCAAAGCTGGTCACACTCTCTCAGTCCTGCATGTTATATACCATCTGCAAGGGATTCTGGGACCCAAGAAAGCCCACAGTGACTGTCCATAGTGCTGACACAGTGCTGGAGCACGTTAGCCTGGCGGGTAGTTGGCATGGTAGCAGCATGGCAAAGTGGAAAGTGCATGGGCTTGTTAGCCAGAGGTCATGGGTTCTAATCTCGGCTCTGCCACTTGTCAGCTGTGTAACTTTAGGCGTCACTTAACTTCTCTGTCCTCAGTTACCTTATCTGTAAAATGGGGATTAAGAATGAGAGCCCCACGTGGGACAACCTGATCACCTTTTATTCCCCCCAGCGCTTAGAACAGTGCTTTGCATATAGTAAGCGCTGAACAAATGCCATCATTATTATGGTAGCAAGGTTTGAGGAGGAAGGAAGAGAGGTGTGTGATTGTTGGGGGTTACTGAACTGGGAAGCGCCTCTCCTCCTGCTAGCACCATTGCCCCGCTGGGAGCCACTGCCCTGGTCCGAACCCCAACTTAGGCCCCAGACTGGCTCCATCACTTCCATCCTCATTTTCGTTCCCCTCGCCCCTCCATCCTACTCACCCCCTGTCACCCTCATCAGGGCAGCGTGGGGCTGGGGATCGCTGACCTCTGCAGAGCTGGGCTTGTCCCCTCTTTCATCTCAGACTCCTGGGTTCGGTCAGCCAGAAAGGAACATAGAGGAGCCCTCGGTCACTCTCCACTCCCCTTCAGACCCTGAGAAGCTCTCCAGACGGGCTCCGAAACATGTAGTTAAAGCAGGAGCTGCTCGGAGGGGGTCCCTGGAGGATGGCTCGGGGCCCTGCCGAGGGACCTCAGGGCCTGGACAAGCCAAGCACCCTCTGGATACGTGGTTTATGAGGTTTCTGGAAGACAAGGGCACGCCCCTGCAGCATCAATGATGGTGCCGGCCCTCAGGGTTCCCGTGGGAACAGTGGCAGCTGCATTCCAGCGTCCCACGGTTCCTGTTTTCAACGGCAGTCTTTAGCCACAGTGAATGGTTTCACCTTTGTCCAATTCACAACCTGAAACACTCAATCTGTCAGTCAATCCGTTGAAGGTCTGTTCATACTGACTAAATAAACTGTACTGAATCAAGGGTTCATTCACTTTCTCATCTTTCCCTTCTCTCCTTCCTCCTCTACATACTTTATTCTGTGCCTATCTCCCGCATTAGATCATAATCTCCTAGAAAGGAGGAACAATGCAATTTTATCTCTTGTCACCTCTGCTGACAGCTGACTACAGTGCCTTGCACCCGGCATGTGGACAATCAATACCACTGACAATAATAATAGTAACGATTATGGCCTTTGTTAAGCGCTTACTATGTGCAAAGCACCCTTCTAAGTGCTGGAGTAGGTACAAGGTAATAAGGTTGAGCACAGTCCCTCTCCCACATGGGGCTCACAGTCTCAATCCCCATTTTACAAATGAGGCAACTGAGGCACAGAAAACTGGAGTGACTTGCCCAAGGTCACAGGGCAGACAAATAGCAGAGCTGGGATTAGAACCGAAGACCTCTGTCTCCCAAGCCCGTACTCTGGATGTATGGATGGATAGATGAATGGTTGGAAGGATTAACGGATGGAAGGAAGAAAAGACGGACTGACGAGAGAGGATGGAGTTGACAAGAAAGATGGAGCTGCAGTTACCTTTTCTTCCCTTCTCCCATACCACCTCCCATTTTCCGATTTTCATTCCCACCCCAGATCCCTGCTAAAGATCATGTCATTATATTTTCATAATCGTTACTAATAATGATATCATTAATAATAATAATAATGATATTTTTAAGCGCTTACTATATACCAAGCACTGTTCTAAGCTCTGGGGGAGATACAAGGTAATCAGGTTGTCCCACGAGGGGCTCACATTCTTAATCCCCATTTTGCAGATGAGGTTACTGATGCACAGAGAAGTTAAGTGACTTGCACAAAGTCACACAGCTGACAAGTGCCAGCTGTGTTCATTGTATTTAATAAGAGGTTGTGTGCCTAAACAGTTCCACGTGCTGGAGTAGAAACAAAAAGTCAGTTCAAACACAGTTCCTGTCCCACAGGGACTCAGAGTGTAAGAGCAAGAGAGATTCTAGGGATGTTAAATTACTGCCCCTAGGTCACACAGCAAGCCAGTATCAGAGTTAGCATCAGAACTTGAGACTCAGTCAATCAATCAAAGACTTTTACTGAGCACTTACTCTGGGCCCAGCACTGTACTAAGCACTTGGAAAAGTTCAATATAACAGAGTTGGTAAACACGTTCCCTGCCCATAGTGAGCTTATAGCCTAGACCAATTCCCATTCTTTTGGGTCTTAATAAAATTTTGAAAAACAATTATGGTATTTGTTAAGCACTTGCTATGTGGCAAGCACTATTCTAAGCACGGTGGGGTAGATACAAGGTAATCGAGTTGTCCCATGTGGAGTTCACAGTCTTAATCCCCATTTTACAGGTGAAGTGACTGAGGCACGGAGAAGTTACGTGGCTTGCCCAATGTCACACAGAAGACATGTGGCTGAGCAGGGATTAGAACCTCCCCAAATCAGGATTTACTATACTAAGGACTTGGTAGAGTACAGTTTAACAGAGTTGTTAAACACATTCTCTGCCCACGTGAGTTTACAGTCTACAAGGACTCCCCTTCCCATAGGCCATGATGCCTCCCCAAAACTGGATTGTCAATCATACTTCAGTTTTAGCCGCCTCCCTCCCAGCCTTTGATAATTCATCAACGTCCAGCGTTGTCTGTGAACCCTGTAGGGCAGCTAAGTATATGGATAGGTCCAAGAGCAATTCCTCGGTTAAGTGGTGGCATAAGATTATTTGCACAAGGAAGGAGACATTTTGTCCCAGAGCAGGGGCTGGTTGAATGACCCTTTTAGGATCACGCCCATGGCGGCCTTCATGTCCCGGTTCCTCAGGCTGTGTTGGGGGCTTTAGGGCCGAGGGCACCACCGTGTAGAAAATGGACACCAGCAGGACGATCATGGAGGAGTCTTAGGGCAGCTTTATATAAACAAGTAAACCCGTAGAGAGGAAAGCAATGACGACGATGAGGTGAGGCAGGCAGGTGGAGAAGGCTTTGTCCCGGCCCTCGGCGGCCATCATCCTCAGCACGGTCCCGTAGATGCGCACGTATGAGACGGTGATGGAAATGAAGCAGACGACGCCTAAGGCTGCCCCAGAAATCGCAGTCGTGTAGATGGCGATGTGCTTCTCGGAGGATGTGATCTTCAGCAGCGCAGGGATGTCACAGAAGAACTGGGGGAAGGTGTTGCACCCGCAGAAGGACAGGGAGAACCTCCCATCTGAACACATTGCTGCAAACAGGCCCGTGCTGAACCAGAAAGCGGCAGCCATGTTCCCAAAGGACCGTCGACCCCTGACGACCTCGTAGCTCAGGGGGAGGCAGATAGAAGCGTAGCGGTCGTAGGTCTTCACCGTGAAGATGGACGTCTCTGAACTGCCAACCCAGACCACGGAGAAGACCTGGACGGCACAGTCTGCTAGGGAGATGGATCTCTTGTTGGTCAGGGAGTTCTTGATTGATTTGGGGATGGTGACGGAGATGTAGCAGGTGCCTGATTTAGAAGGACATGGGGATGTGGAGGCGCCGGTCGAAGGCGGTAATGGTGACGATGAGGAGATTCCCCGTCAGAACTTCCAGGTAGACCAGGAGGAACAGCGCCTCCTGGACCAGCTGCAGCTCCCAGGCCACGGAGAAACCCAGCAGGAGGGGTTACCTCACCATGGAGATGTTGGTCATTGTTAGATGATGATGACAACCTGCAGAGGACAAAGATCTTGAAGAGGTGAAGAAATCAACAAGAATTTTGCTGGTGAGTCTATGGAAGGAGAAGCTTATGGTATATTGGAAGAGTGGTATCAATTACAAAATGACCTAGATACTTGGTAAAAGACTTCCACGTAACTAGGAGGGAATTCCAAAGGAGGATTGACACCATAATTCTCCAAGTGTGGACACCAAGATAACAAGGATATAAGACACGAAAGCAGTCATGGTCATAATAGCAGTAATAGCAGCAAAAGAAGTTGTAGTATCAGTCTATCAAGCAATTGAGAAATCGTATTTTTGATCATTTACTGTGTGCAGAGCTCTGTACTAAATACTTGGGAGAATACAATGTAACAGAGTTGGTAGACATGTTCCCTCCCCACAACAACCTTACAGTCTAAAGGGGTATAAAGATGTTAATATAAAATAAATTACGGATATGTACAGAGACTGTAAGCGCATTGTGGGTAGGAAGTGTGTGTTACATTGTTTTATTGTACTCTCCCAAGCACTTAGGATAGTTCTCTACACACAGAGCTCTGCTCTGAGCTCAATAAATATTCATTAATTCAATCGTACTTCTTGAGCACTTACTATGTGCAGAGCACTGTACTAAGCTGATTGACTGACTGGCAATAGTAATAGCAGTGCTTATTGAGCCCCCCGTGGACAGAAAAAGCAAGGAAATACCAACCCTACAAGGCACCCTGAAGCACACAAATTCATTCTCACCCACAAAATTACAGCTAAACATACATGTATCCAAACACATAATGCCCTCATGTATTCCCACTCACTCGCAGACCGGGGTTCTCCCACACACGGACAGTCACACAGAGTCAATCGCATTTATTAAGCGCTTACCTTTTGCAGAGCACTGTGCTAATCACTTGGGAGAGTAAAATACAAACAAGTAGGTAGACTCATACACCCATAAGCGTATCTAATCTCTCATTTAGCTCTTCCGTGACCCCCAAACCTGTTCTCTAGGGTGAAAGGAGAACATTCCCCACTGTTACCTACCAAGATATATCCCTTCCCTAAAGTCTGGGATTTGCTCCATGATTCTCCTACCTTGCCCTAAGATCGTACACGAAGGCGCACGCGCGCGCGAGCACACACACACACACACACACACACACACACACACACACACACACACACACACACACACACACACAGAGCTGCGAGTCCAGGGAATCTGACTGCAGCTGTCTCAATAGGAGGAAAATGAACTGCAGAGTGAAGTCTGGTTAAACAGGGAAGGGTCTGGCGTGGGACCATAATTACATACGTCAACTCGGTCTTGGCAGAATACTGGGAGAAATGGTTAAGCTATGGTATTTACTGAGCGCTTACTGTGTTTGAAGCACTGGACTAAAGCGTTAAGAAGAGGACAATCCAACAGAGTTGGTTGACACGTTCCCTGCCAATAACAAGCTGACAGTCTAGGAGGATGGAAGGAAGATGAGGCATTGACAAAGGGGTGATGAAGAGATGATGGAGATGATGGAGGGCCGATGGAGGGCCGATGAAGGGCTGTCAGCGAGATGATGGAGGAGCAGTCCTAGAGCAAACAGCAGATAAGTGCTGGTCCAGGTACAAAGACCGTGCGACTAAGAATCTGAGCGGAGGAAGTGATTCCAGTACTAGTGGCTTGTGCTGTGGTACCTGCCACTGTTTCATCCATGCTAAAGCCTGGTTTCTGCTCCTGCAAACCCGCCTGCAATGCAGCCCTGATCCTAACTTCAACCTGGGGGCCGAGTGCGAGATTCTGCATAGACTCACTACGGGCTGCTGGCCTCTCCCTGCACCTCCATCCCCACCCCAGGGCACACACATCAGGGCAGCGTGGGGCTGGGTGTCGCCGACCTCTGCCATGCTGGGCTAGTCCCCTGTCTCCCCTCGGATTCCTGGGTTCGGTCAGCCAAGAAGGGAAAACGAGTAGCCCTCATCCCCTCTCCACTCTCCCGCGGACACTGAGATGCTTCTCCAGACAGACCCCACCCCCAAAGATAAAGCTGGCGTAACTCTGAGGGTAATTCCTGCAGGACCGGATCGAGGCCCTACCCAGGGACGTCGGAGCGACAATAGAACCCTCTGGTCACGTGCTTCCTGGTCCTTGAAACTGGTCTGCAGGATGAAATATCGTCTCAGACGTTTTTCTGACATCTGCCTCCATGTTTTCAGTTTCTCAGTTTCTGCTTTCCATTCAGTAGCTGTTTGGGTAATCTGCTGTTGCTCATTCTCCTTTCATCACTCACTCAATCAATCAATCGATAGTATTTATTGCATGTTTACTGTGTGCGGAACTCTGATCACCATCCCACATAGTAGTGCTTAGGTGAGTATAACTGATGCTGGGAGACTGACTACCATTCAGAACTTCATTGTTCCTGGAATTCGTTAAGCACTTACTATGTGTCAAGCACGGTTCTAAGTACAGGGGTAGGTACAAAACAATCAGGTTCCTCACGGGGCTCACAGTCTAAGTCAGGGGAGGGACAGGCATTGAATTCCCATTTTACAGATGAGGAAACTGAGGGATGGAGAAATGAAGTGGCTTGCCCAACATTGCATAGCATGGAATTAGCAGAGCTAGGATTACAACTCAGGTTCTCTGACATCTGGTCCCGTGTTCCCTCCACTAGGCCATGCTGCTTCGCTGATCGTTTCTTGTAGCTTGAGAGCTAGTGGTGCTGGTGGAACGCTTCTTCAGTAGATGTGGTGCCTAGGTGGCTTAGTGGATAGACCATGGGCCCAGATGTCAGAGGACCTGGGCAGTAATCCTAACTCTGCCAATTCCCTGCTATGTGACCTTAAGCGAATCACTTCATTCCTCCATCCCTCAGTTGCCTCATCTGTAAAATGGGGACTAAGACCACGAACCCCAGGAGGGACAGGGACTATGTCCAAACATATTAACTTGTATCTACCCAAGTGCTTAGTACAGTGCCTGTCACATAGTAAGTGTTTACCAAATACCAGTTTGAAAATAACATCACAAAAAAGCATTGATTTATCACTCTGAGCGCCAGTGAAAAAAACAAAAACAAAACAAAACTTAATTACTCAGAGGAAAATTACTTTTGTTTGAGTCATCCTGTGCACCTACAGACACACACACACATACACACACAAACACACACACAATTAGACATGAAACACTGTAAAGAAATGCAAAAATAGTAGCAAGGTACATTCTGCAACGTGCTAATTGGGCAGTGTAAAGTTTAGAAGTTTCCGGTCGGGTTCCAAGGAAGGGATATGAGTCAATTCAGGAGCTAATCCCCCACCGATGACATTATTTCTCGGGGAAAATCAGTTCCGACTGAAATGGTGCGACTTTAAGTATCACCTTCCATTAAGACTTGTGCCCTCTTTCGAAGGGGGGCCTTCAGCTCAGGAGGCAGAAGACGAATCTTGTCTGACACAGTCTGTCTGTGGAAACGAGGAGCGTGTTCTAAATAAGTGTTATACATGGTTTTCCATTCTTCTAGGGTGGTCTGTTGGTGAACACACACAAGGATCTGGTCTCTGAAAGATGCTGAGGTCTGTTACTGTGTCCATGTAAACTCCAGCAGGCAAAGAATGGTGACTTCACATCCCCAAGATGGAAGCCATTCCCAGCCTAGCCCTCTCTCCTGGGTGGCCTTCATGTCCCTGTTCCTCAGGTTGTAGATGAGGGGGTTCAGGGCGGGGGGCACCATGGTGTATCACATGGACATCAGCAGGTCCAGGACTGAGGGGGAATCTGAGGGTGGCTTCAAGAAAGCACAGAAACAAATTATGACAAAGAGAGTGACGACGGCGGCCGGCATCCTCAGCACATCCAGGAAGATGTGCGCGTATGAGACGATGATGAGAATGAAGCAGACGACACCTAACACTAACTCGGGGGTACTGCTCACGTCAGGGGCGACCTGGTCGTCGGATCAGGTATCTTCACCGGGGAGGTGACATCGCAGAAAAACTGCTGGACGACTTTGGACCCACAGAAGGACAGGGAGAAGGTCAAAGCTGAAAACAAGACTCCAGGCAGGACCCCACTGAGCCACAAGGCGGCCGCCATCTTCCCACAGGCCACTCCGTTCATGAAGACCTTGTAACACAGGGGGAGGCAGATGGCGGCATAGCGGTCATAGGACATCACCGTGAGGAGAAATTATTCTGCACCTACCAAAAGGAATCACCAGACGGACCTGTGCTGCACAACGTAGGAAAGAGATTTTTCTACGTTTAGTAAGGGAGTTGTGGATGGATTTGGGGATGGTGTTGGAGATGTAGCAGAGGTTGAGGACAGACAGGTTCCTGAGAAAGAAGTACATGGGAGTGTGGAGTCGCCGGTCGAGGGCGGTGACGGCGACGATGAAGAGATTCCCCATCAGTGCCACAAGATAGACTAGGAAGAACAGCACGGCGTGGACCAGCTGCAGTTCCCGGACCTCTGAGAATCCCAGCAGGAAAAATCCCCTCAATGCCGTGCGGTTGCCCATTTTCCAAAGATTGCTGTGACCATCTACAAAAACAATGAGGAGGAAGATATTTTAGTGCCTCAACAGAAAATGACAGTCAAATCAATCCATCAACGGTATTTGGTGAGCATTTACGTTGTTCAGAGCACTATACTAAGCGATTGGGAGAGTGTAATATAGCAGAATTGGCAGACATACTTGCTATCAACGAGGAGCGTGCAGGCTAGATGGGGAGAAATACATTGAAATGCATTTCAAATATGTACATAAGTGTTGTGCGGATGTGAGTTGGGAGAATAAAGGGTGTAAATCCAAGTACAAGGGCAAGGCAGAAGGGAGAGTAAGTAGCGAAAATGAGGGCTCAGTTGGGAAAAGCCTCTCGGAGGCGATGTGATTTTATTAAGTCTCTGAAAGTGGGGAGAGTGATTGTCTGTCAGAGTAGACAGCGAGGCCTAGTTGAAACAGCAAGGGCTTGAGAGTCAGAAGGACCTGGGTTCCAGTCCTGGCTCTGCCACACGCCTGTTGTGTAACCTTGTGCAAGTCACTCGTATTCTCTTGACCTCAGTTCTCTCATCTGTAAATTGGGGTTTGAGCCCATGAGCCCCATGTGCAGCAGGGACTGTGTCCAACTTGATAACCTTGAATCTTCACCAGAGCTTAGAACAGTGCTATCAAATACAATCATTATTATTATCATTATTGTTTTTATTATTGTTATTATTATTATTATATGAAGAGGGAGGGAGTTCCAGGCCAGTGAAAGGGCATGGGCTAAGGGTCAGTAGTGGGATAGTTTGACCAAAATGCAGTGAGTAGGTTGGTTTTAGATGAGCCAAATGTGTCGACGTGAGAAGCTGCCCCTCTTAATCTTCAACCTTTAGTCAGAAGGAAACCAAAATCAATCGATCAAATATCTTGACCACTTACTATGTAGCCTCCTATTTCATGGCAAATCTGGTGTAGGAGAGCCTTTTATCGCCCATCTGAGTTTAACCCTCATGTAGTTGTCAGTGACTGCCCTCTCAAAGGACCGTGTCTATTGCAGCCACCATTTTTCTCTTCCACAGAACTGAGAATGGTGCTCTTCAGATAGTAGGTACTTAGTAAAAACCACTGAATGGGAGACATTACCAGCTCTGACCATGTTCCCCCACTCCATAAACCTCCAGTAGTTGTCCATCCACCTCTCCGTCAAACAGAAACTCCTCACCCTCATCTTTACAGCTCTCAACCACCTCGCCCCCTCCTATCTCACCTCACTAATCTCCTACTACCAGCCAGCCCACACACTTCCCTCCTCTAATGCCTATCTATTCACCCTATTTCCATCTCTTCTCTTTCACCAACGACCTCTTTTCCACGTTCTGTCTCTTGCCTGGAATATCGTCCCTTTCCATAGCCGACAGACATTTACTCTTCCCACCTTCAAAGTCTTATTAAAATCACATCTCCAAGAGGCTTTCCTACACTAAATCCCGATTTCCTCCACTCCCACTCCCTTTCGTGTCGACCTTCACTTTATTTGCCCCTTTTATTCACTGCTCTCTCGATCCCACAGCACTCATGTATAGATCAATAATCTATGTATTTCTATTAATGTTTGCCTCCCCTTCTAGGCTGTAAGCTCCTTACCGGCAGGAAATATGCCTGCCAATCTTATATTTTACTCTCCCAAGCACTTAGTACGGTGCTCTCCACCCAGTAAGTGCTCAGTGAATATGATCGATTGGCCAACCAGAATGTTTGTCACCGATCAATCCCCGTCCAACCCCTCCAACAACCCAGTAGATCCAGTGGATGACGAGCCATGGAGATGCCCGGGGGAGAGATCGGTTTTACGAACGAAGACGTCAGGAGATTCTAGTTCTCTGTCACCACTGGCTCCCCTGTAAGACCCGCAACCCATCCGTGTTCTCCCCGGCCTAGACTCATTGGTCAGACTGGAGGGAGCGGGCTCTAGTCTCTGTTGTCCTTCAATCGTGCCCCATCCTCTCAGCTCCCGGACGTCGGTCACAGGAGAATCTCCGGGAGGTGTGCGGGGTCCTGGCTCTTCTTGGCATCTGCTTGGAGTGTGTCGGCTCTCGGTGAAGCCGGGCCTTTCTGGAAAAGCTCCCTGCTGCTCTTGCGGGACTCCCCCCGGGGGACGGGTCACACCTTGGACGCAGGGGCCTCATTATGTCCTGTTGGTTCTTGGCTCCCCGGGGGTCCGGCACTGCTGGGGACCGTGGGGACCTTGGGTGGGGTAGTGGTCCTGCCCCAAGTGACTACTCCACTAGAGCTATGTGACCCGTCACACTGGTGTGCGTTGCACAGGGAGAACCTACAAAGTAACTGCGTAGATGACAATGAGTTGTCCACCTTGGTTATTTGTCAGTGACCCACCGGCTTCACCCGCTTCACAGCTGTGGGGCGGCCATTTTAAAATGGTTTGGTTGTACTAGTCCTCCCTCCTCCAGACTTCACTTTAACCCTCCCACTCTTGATCCCGCTTGCTACCCTCCCTGCCCTCTCTAAAATTACGCTCCTTCTGTCAACTGCCACCCTGTCACTTCTCCCCACTCTTTTACCCACAGCTCCATTCACTGTCCAGCAACAGCCCCTTTGACCCTCCTGCTATTATTATTATTATTATTGTTATTATTATTGTTATTATTATTATCATTATTATCGTTATTATTCCTGTTCTTGTTAATCGCTTACTATATGCCAAGCACTGTTGTAAGCGCTGGGATAGATACAAGTGAATCAACGTCAACGTGGAAACGTTGGGCATGTCACGCAAGGTGTCCTTGGGCATCATGTGATAGGACCTGATTTCAGACAGAGATGAAAAACGTTCAGGGAGAAACATATATGGCAAGATACTGCCCTTTTGGGGCATGAACCTCAATCAATCCATTAAGCAATCAATAGTATTTATTGAGCTCTTACTCTGTCCAGAGAAACAAGGATTATGGCAAAATTGAATGTATCAACAAGCTCTTACTCTCAGGATTTTTAATGGTATCTGTTAAGTGCTTACTATGTGCCGAGCACTGTACTAAGCACTGAGGGTGATACAAGCAAATCGGGTTGGAAAGAGTCTCGGTCCGACACGGGGCTCACAGTCTTAATCCCCATTTTACAGATGAGGTAACTGAGACACAAAAAAGTGAAGTGACTTGCCCAGTGTCACACAACAGATAAGTGGCAGAACCTGGATTAATAACAATAATAATAATAATAATAATAGTAATAATAATAATAATAATGGTATTTGTTAAGCGCTTAATATGCACCAAGCACGGTTCTAAGCGATGGGGGTAGATACAAGGTAACCAGGTTGTCCCATGTAGGGCTCACAGTCTTCATCCCCATTTTACAGTTGAGGTAACTGAGGCACAGAGAAGTTAAGTCATCATCAATCGTATTTATTGAGCGCTTACTATGTGCAGAGCACTGTACTAAGAGCTTGGGAAGTACAAATTGGCAACATATAGAGACAGTCCCTACCCAACAGTGGGCTCACAGTCTAAAAGGGGGAGACAGAGAACAAAACCAAACATACTAACAAAATAAAATAAATAGAATAGATATGTACAAATAAAATAAATAAATAAATAGAGTAATAAATATGTACAAACATATATACATATATACAGGTGCTGTGGGGAAGGGAAGAAGGTAAGATGGGGGGATGGAGAGGGGGACGAGGGGGAGAGGAAGGAAGGGTCTCAGTCTGGGAAGGCCTCCTGGAGGAGGTGAGCTCTCAGTAGGGCCTTGAAGGGAGGAAGAGAGCTAGCTTGGCGGATGGGCAGAGGGAGGGCATTCCAGGCCCGGGGGATGTCGTGGGCCGGGGGTCGATGACCGGACAGGCGAGAGCGAGGTACGGTGAGGAGATTAGCGGCGGAGGAGCGGAGGGTGCAGGCTGGGCTGTAGAAGGAGAGAAGAGAGGTGAGGTAGGAGGGGGCGAGGTGATGGAGAGCCTTGAAGCCCAGGGTGAGGAGTTTCTGCCTGATGCGCAGATTGATTGGCAGCCCCTGGAGATTTTTGAGGAGGGGAGTAATATGCCCAGAGCGTTTCTGGACAAAGATAATCCGGACAGCAGCATGAAGTATGGATTGAAGTGGAGAGAGACACGAGGATGGGAGATCAGAGAGAAGGCTGATGCAGTAGTCCAGACGGGATAGGATGAGAGCTTGAATGAGCAGGGTAGCGGTTGGGATGGAGAGGAAAGGGCGGATCTTGGCAATGTTGTGGAGCTGAGACCGGCAGGTTTTGGTCACGGCTTGGATGTGAAGGGTGAATGAGAGAGTGGAGTCGAGGATGACACCAAGGTTGCGGGCTTGTGAGACGGGAAGGATGGTAGTGCCGTCAACAGAGATGGGAAAGTCAGGGAGAGGGCAAGGTTTGGGAGGGAAGACAAGGAGTTCAGTCTTCGACATGTTGAGCTTTAGGTGGCGGGCAGACATCCAAATGGAGATGTCCTGAAGGCAGGAGGAGATGCGAGCCTGGAGAGAGGGGGAGAGAGCTGGGGCAGAGATGTAGATCTGGGTGTCATCAGCGTAGAGATAATAGTTGAAGCCGTGGGAGCGAATGAGGTCGCCAAGGGAGTGCGTGTAGATCGAGAACAGAAGGGGACCAAGCACTGAACCTTGGGGAACCCCCACAGTAAGAGGATGGGAGGGGGAGGAGGAGCCTGAAAAAGAGACTGAGAAAGAACGACCGGAGAGGTAAGAGGAGAACCAGGAGAGGACGGAGTCTGTGAAGCCAAGGTCAGATAGCGTGTTGAGAAGAAGGGGGTGGTCCACAGTGTCAAAGGCAGCTGAGAGGTCGAGGAGGATTAGGATAGAGTATGAGCCGTTGGATTTGGCAAGCAGGAGGTCATTGGTGACCTTTGAGAGGGCAGTTTCCGTGGAATGTAGGGGACGGAAGCCAGACTGGAGGGGGTCGAGGAGAGAGTTGTTGTTGAGGAATTCTAGGCAGCGCGTGTAGACAACTCGTTCAAGGAGTTTGGAAAGGAATGGTAGGAGGGATATGGGGCGATAACTAGAAGGTGAGGTGGGTTCAAGAGAGGCTTTTTTTAGGATGGGAGAGACATGGGCATGTTTGAAGGCAGAGGGGAAGGAACCAGTGGAGAGTGAGCGGTTGAAGATGGAAGTTAAGGAGGGGAGAAGGGATGGAGCGAGAGATTTCATGAGATGAGAGGGAATGGGGTCAGAAGCACAGGTGGCCGGAGTAGCTCTTGAGAGGAGGGAGAAGAGCTCCTCTGAGGTTACTGCTGGGAAGGATGGGAGAGTAGCAGAGAGTGTTGAGAGCCGGGGGGTTGGAGAAGGGGGGGAAGTGACTTTGGGGAGGTCGGACCTGATGGATTTAATTTTGTTAATGAAGTAGGGAGCCAGGTCGTTGGGGGTGAGGGAAGGAGGAGGGGGAGGAACCGGGGGCCTGAGAAGGGAGTTGAATGTACGGAAGATCTGGCGGGGGTGATGGGCATGGGTGTCAATAAGGGAGGAGAAATAGTTTTGTCTGGCAGAAGAGAGGGCTGAGTTAAGGCAGGAAAGGATAAACTTGAAGTGAACGAGGTTGGCATGGTGTTTAGACTTTCGCCAGCAGCGTTCAGCAGCTCGAGCATAAACGCGAAGGAGGCGGACAGTGGCAGTGATCCAGGGCTGTGGGTTAGTGGTGCAAGAGCGGCGAAGGGAAAGGGGAGGGAGTGAGTCTAGCTGAGTAGAAAGGGTAGAGTTGAGAGCAGTAATCTGATCATCAAGACTGGGTAGAGAGTAGAGGGCGGCGAGTTGGGGTGTGAGGCGCTCTGAAAGATGGTTGGGGTCCAGAGAGTGGAGATGTCTGTGAGGGAGTAATACGGATTTACAGGGGAAAGGAGTGTGAGTGAGGAGGCAGGTGAGAAGATTATGATCAGAGAGAGGGATTACAGAGTTGGTGAGGGTGGACACAGTGCAGCGGTAGGAGATGATGAGGTCGAGGGTATGACCAAGTTGGTGAGTGGGTGAGGTGGGGTGGAGGAAGAGGTTGGCAGCGTCAAGGAGAGATAGAAGGCGGGCGGCAGAGGAGTCGTTAGGGATATCCATGTGGATATTGAAGTCTCCGAGGATCAGAGTGGGCATGGAGAAGGAGAGAAGGAAGGTGAGGAAGGGGTCAACGTCGTCAAAGTAGTTGGAAGTGGGGCCGGGAGGGCGGTAGATGACGGCTACAAGAATCTGGAGGGGGTGGTAGAGGCGAATAATGTGGGCTTCAAAGGAAGGGAAGGAAAGGGAAGGGGGAGGAGGGATAGTGCGAAAGCGACATGGGGGGGCGAGAAGGAAACCGACACCTCCTCCTTTTCCGGTGAGTCTGAGGGAGTGGGAGAAGAAGAGGCCTGCACTGCAGAGAGCAGCAGAAGAGACCGTGTCGTCTGGAGACAGCCAAGTTTCAGTTAGGGCGAGGAGGAGTAGAGAGCTGGAAAGGAATAGGTCCAGGATGAAAGGGATCTTACTTAAAACGGATCGGGGGTTCCAGAGGCCACACTTGGCAGCAGCTGTCGAGGGAGGGGAGGGAGGGGGAAGGGTGCGAGGGGTGGGGAGGGTTTGGATTGGGATGAGTTTGCGGGGGCCTGGGCGGGGAGATTGGGAAGGGGGGTGGCGATGGGAAAGGAGAACTGGGATGGGGTGGGGACGGGGAGAAAGGGAGGGAGGGGGCCGGGAGGGAGGAGCGGAGGACCTGCGCTGGTACAGAGGAATCCTTGGTAGAGGGTGAGGGGGAGTGGTCTTGGTGGGGGAGAGGGAGGGAAAAAGCTGGGTGGGAGAGGGGAAGGGGAAGGTGAGGAATGGGAATGGCAGTTGGGAGCAAGGGAATTGAAAGTTCATGGTGAGGTCAGCAGGGCGAGTGACAGTACGGTGGGAGGTTAATAATTGAGATGCAGAAGCAATAAAACAGTAGCAATGATATAAGTAGGCGATGGCATCACAGGGTGTAGTTAAACAATCAATATGTTAAGTGACATGCCCAGAGTCACACAGCTGACAAGTGGCAGAGGTGGGATTAGAAAACAGGTCCCCTTGACTCCCGGGACCATGCTCTGTCAACTAAGTGACACTGCTTTTAATTTAGAGAAATTGTGACTCTGACTCTGGTCATCCCAGTTCCCTTTTGAAATGTCCCTCACTTTTCCCCTGATCCATTCTGGAGTCACCGGGCCTGTCCTGGGCTGGAGAGCATCTATCTCTGCTGAGAGAGAGGGTCACTCCATCTCGTCGGTCCTGGACTCTTGTGGGGGTGAAAGGAACGTCTGGGCCAGGGGTGAGAGCTGTCAGTATCCTCGTTACCCCTCTCGGCTCTCTGGTTGGCTGCACAGTCCCCTCAGGCGACGGCCCGGCTATTTCCTGGGGGATTCCCCTTAGGTGGATGGGCCCGGGGCTTCGGAGAGACAGCTGACTGTCCGGGAATCTCGGAAGGGTGGGATCGTGGGCTCCCTGTGGATCCGGCCCGCACAACCTAAATTACTGTTCAGTCCCACGTGGTTCCCACTCTGAGACTCCTTCCTATGACAACATCAACATCAATCCCTTTCTGTGATTACTACTAGCGTTCTGGTTAAACTCTGAGGTTTGAAGCTTCATCCCATGCCATCCCATACTAAATGCTGGAGTGGACACAAGCAAATTGGGTGAGACAAGTCCCTGTCCCACATGGGCTCACAGTCTCAACCCCCATTTTCCAGATGAGGGAACTGAGGGCCAGAGAAGTGAAGAGACTTGCCCAAGGTCACACAGCAGAAAGATAACAGAGCCGAGATTTGACTCCAAGTCATTCTGACTCCCAGGTCCATGCTCTACCGACTAGACCACGCTGCTTCTCTGAATTGTATCTTGTTTATAACCTCAAACAATCGGTTCATCACTTAGGTGCATTTTCTGACGTCTTCTGATTGCAGGTCTAAAGAGAAAGAGAAAAGACTCTAAATGTATCCTAAGACCCTCCCCCGGACTGGCTTGGGGAATCAACCCAAAGGAGCAGCATGAAAAGCAGCATGGCTTAGTGGAAAGAGCAGAGGCTTGGGAGTCAGAGGACGTGGATTCTACTCCCAGCTCCGCCTCTTGTCTGCTGCGTGACCTTGGGCAAACCAGCTAACTTCTTTGGGCCTCCGTTACCTCATCTGGAAAACGGGAATTAAGACTGTATATCCCAGCTTGGAAAACCTGATTAAGTTGCATCTTCTCCAACGCTTAGAACAGTGTTTGTCACATAGTAAGTGCTTAATAAATGCAATTATTATTATTATTGTCATTATCATTCTTGTGGCAGAGGCCGAGGGGTACTGAGAACCGGGTGATGGGAACTAATCACTGATACTGAGTGGGTGGACACGACGGGAAAATCCCTGGTTTCAGAAGGATTAGGATACAGCCTAGGGTTCATCCTCTTCGATCTCAGAACTAAGACACTGTACCAAACTGGGGTGAGGAGCTCAGTGCATTTTCTCCTCTGAATGTCCCTGTCCCCTTTCAAAATATCTCAGCGATTGAAAATGGAGAAATAATCTGTCATCCCAAATTTCCTACTCCTCACTTCCAATCCATCAGAGCACAGCTTTTCCCATATTCAAAGTCCTTCCGTCATCCAACCACTTCCAAGATGCTTCACACGATTCTTTTTTCTTCTCCCTAAGTCATCTTCTCCCAACTATCAATCATCATCATAGACCGCTTTTCCATTTTTGCACTCACACCCACCATTATAGTGTAGTACATAGTGGCTTTCATAAAATGTACTCTTTAAGCACATAATCATCTTTTTACCATTCTTTCCATTTTGTTCTTCATCCCCTCATGAATTAATTCTGTGTCTATCTCCCCTGAGACATTTTAAGCTCTTGGAAAGCAGGGATGGTGTTTCATTTATTTTGATCTCACTGAAGAGTTCACTACAGTACGTTACACCCAGGATGCATTCAACAAATACCGTTGGTTGGTGGATGGATGGATGGATGGATTGATAGATAGATGCATGGTTGGGTTGTTGGATGGTTGGATGGATGGATGGAAGGGTTGAGTGGGTAGATGGATGAATAGACGGATGGCTAGTTGGATGGGTGAAATGTCTACTGTGTGACGTTAGGTAAGGCACTTTACTTCTATGTGCCTCAGTTATCTCATCTGTAAAATCGGAATTGCGTCTATGAGCACCACGTGGGATAGGGACTGTGTAAAACCTGATTAGCTTGTAACAGCCCCACACTTAGTACAATGTCTGGCACGTAGTAAGCACTTAACAAATACCACTATTATAATTATTATGGAAGGATGGTTGGGTGGATGGCTGGCTGGCTGGCTGGATGGATGGATGGATAGAGAGATGGGTGAACAGACAGATGGGCGGATGGATGGATGAACGAATGAATTCGAGACAAGGATTTGCTCTGTCAAATTCATTCATTCATTCATTCAATCGTACTTATTGAGTGCTTACTGTGTGCAGAGCACTGTACTATGCGCTTGTAAAGTACAATTCAGCAACAGAGACAAACCCTGCCAACAACGTGCTCACAGTCTAGAAGTGGGAGACAAACATCGAAACAAGTAAACAGGCAGTCAAATGTGGGGGACACTTTCATTCATTCATTCATTTAATCGTACTTATTGAGCGCTTACTGTGTGCAGAGCACTGTACTAAGCGCTTGGGAAGTAAAAGTTCGCAACATATAGAGACGGTTCGTACCCAACAAAGGGATCACCCTTCTCCCTTGTCATCCTCCGATTTTCTGATTTTCATAGCCACCAAGAGTGATCTTAAAATTCATAGAATTACTGTTATTATCGGTAGTAGTATCAACATTATCATTATTGAATTTATTAAGAATTTACTTGCAAATACTGCCAGGTGCTGGAGTAGAACCAAACTAATCAGATCGGACACGTTTCCTGACGCACAGGGGCTTAGATTCTGAAAGAAAGAGCACATATTGAATCCCGATTTTACAGAGAGACCCAAAGAGGTTACGTGTCTGGACCAGTGTCATACAGCAGACCTGTGGCAGAACCGGGCAGACTTTTCAAATCTCATGACTCCCAGCCACATGCTCATTCCCCTAAGACAAGTTGCCGCCCAAACAATTACTTGTCAGTCACTTATGCATTCATTCAGTCATATTTATTTAATGCTTTCCGCGTGCAGAGCACTGTACCAAGCTCTTGGATAGTACCATTTTGAATGAAGAGAGACAATCCCTTCCCACACCGTCTAATCAGCCTCTGTCCCAGACAGTAACAAATCCTCGGACGCTGGACTTTCTCTTGGGACTGCTCTTTATATGGCTACCCCTACGGTCAGAACCCTGATGAGGAATGCGACGGTTCAGCAAAAGGAAACAGACATTTTGTCCTTTAGAGGAGGGAGGAGGTATCTCCCCTTTAGGACTCTCCCCAGGGCGGCCTTCATGTCCGGTTCCTCAGGCTGTAGATGAGAGGATTCAGGACGGGGGGCACCAGGGTGTAGAACACGGACACCAGCAGGTCCAGGGTTGAGGGAGAGTCTGACAGGGCTTGACGTAGGAGACGACGACCGTAGAGACGAAGATGGTGAAGACGTTGAGGTGGGGCAGGCAGGTGGAGAAGGCTTTGGTCCGGCCTCGGTGGCCGGCATCCTCAGCACTGCCTGGAAGATGTGCACGTAGGAGATGATGATGAAGACGAAGCAGATGAAACATAGAGATACCCCACAGTTGATGCTCACATCGATGGCGACGTGGTCTTCGGAGCAGGAGATTTTCAACAGGGAGGGGACGTCACAGAAGACCTGCTGGACGATGTTGGACCCACAGAAACTCAGGGTGAAAGTCGAAGCTGAATACAAGACTCCAAAAAGCTCTCCGCTGAGCCAGGAGGCGGCTGCCATCTTCCCACAGGCCGTGTTGTTCATGATGGGCTCATAGCACAGAGGGCGGCAGATAGCGGCGTAGCTGTCGTAGGACATCGCTGTGAGGATTAAAAACTCTGAAGCAACAAACAGGACCACAAGGAAGACCTGAGCAGCACGGCCCAAGAAGGAGATGGAGTTGCAGTTTCTCAAAGAGTTGTAGACAGAGTTTCGGACGATGACGCTGATGAGGCAGAGGTCGAGAACAGACAGGTTCCTAAGAAAGACGTACATGGGAGTGTGGAGGCGCCGGTCAAGGACAGTGACGGCGATGATGAGATTCTCCGTCAGGGCTGCCAGGTAGACCAGGAGGAACAGCGCAGCGTAGAGCAGCTGCAGCTCCCGGACCTCCGAGAAACCCAGCAGGAGGAATCCTGTCACCGTGGAGACGTTGGGAATTTTGGGGAGGCAGCATTGACTTTCTGCAATGGATGAGCGAGGAATCAAAGTTAGAGTCAATAGATGGGATGAGTGAAGGAACTGACAGAACACTTACTGGTGATTCTCTATGGAGAGGAGACAGTTATTGAATTCAGAATGAACTTTGAATTCACCGTGGAGACATTGAACATTTCTGAGGAATGATGTCGACTCCCTGCACAGAAAGAGGGACGACTTCAATTTAGAGACGTTGATGCTGGGGGTGAAGGAATAAGGCTAAGTCAATCAAGTCTATTTATTGAGTACCTGCAGAGTAGACGATATTAATACAAATGATCACTGCCCCCAAGAAGCTTCCATTCTATTGGAAGCAACGAGGTTTGAACCGTGTAGAAGCAGAGTGCACTACTGGGATGAACACAGGCCTGGGAGTCAGAGGACCTGGATTCTAATCCCAGCTCTTCCAGTTCTCTGCTGCATAGCCATGGGAAAGTAACTTAGTTTCTCTACGCCTCAGTTTTCTCAGTAGTAAAAGGAGGATTCGATGCGCATTTTTCCCCCTCCTTAGTCTGTGAATACCTCGTGGGACACGGCCTGTGTCCTACCAGGTTGACCCTAATCTCCCCCAGCACTTACTACTTTGCTTGGCACATAGTAAGCACTTAATACATTTCAAGAGAATTATTTTTGGTTGAGGAGACCGAAACCAAAATGAATAGCAGATAGCAGAGGTTAGAGAACATAAAGACATGTTCATGACTTTCGTGAAATTTTTTCGGTGGTTTTTAAATTCAAACAAGTAGTGCCTTTACATATAAATTCATGCATTTAGTGGAGAGAGAATGGGCCTGGAAGACAGAAGGACCTGGATTTTAATCCTGTCTCCTCTCCTTGTCTTCTTTGTGACCTGGGGCCAGTCACTTACCTTCTCTGTGCCTCAGGTACCTCATCTGAAAAATGGGAATTTCCACTTTGAGTACCCTATGGGGCATGGAGTATGTCCAACCTTATTAGTTTATATCCACCCCAGTGCTTAGTATAGTACCTTGCACCTAATAAGCACTTAACAATACAATAAAACAAATAAAACAACAACTACAAAAACCTACGTATACTCCAAACCGATTCCGTTTGCTCACATATCTGCATTCATACTAGTACACAGACAAACCTAAGCATATCTCACCATTCATCTAGTCCATTCCTAAAGCATCACTTAGCCTACTTCTCTCCTCTTCTCAACTTCCTGTCATGACGTGTCTTTTCACGAGGAACAAAAACTCACAATCGGCTTGAAAGCTTTCACCTAATGACTGCACTTCACCCCCTTTCCATCGTTCAACTCGTTTTCTCAGCTCTCAAAGCAACTCTGTAGTGTTACTCATGATCGACTCTCCCGTTTCCCTCTCTTATCCACTCAAAATCAGAGAGCACATTTCTTTCCAAATTCTGAGCACTGATAAAATCCCCCCTCCTCCAATCAGCTACCCTGATTAATATCCCAGACCTCTAAACCCACTTCACGTAACTCAAGTGTGAATCAACACATTTCTACCCTCTTTTAGTGGAAAAAGCACGGGGAAAGAAGTTCTCCTCTTGACTGTGAGCTCCTTAAGGGCAGCATGCACATCTTTCAGCTCTGTTCTGTTGTATTCTCCCAGGCATAGCTTAGTGGGAGTCAGAGGATTTGGGTTATAATCCTGCCTCTGTCTCTTTGCTGCTGTGGGTCCTTGGGCAAGTCGTTTCACTTCTCTTGGGCTCAGTTTCCTCATCTGTAAAATGGCACACAATAACTGTATATTCATCTTTCCATACTTTCTTTCCTTCTAGAAGGGGCAGGGAATGTGTCTGTTATGGCGTTATAAAGTGGATAGAACACGGGTCTGGGAGTCAGAAGGAGTCAGAAAGACCCGGGTTCTAATTCCAGCTCCACCTCATGTCTGCTATGTGACCATGGGCAAGTCATTCAATTTCTCTGAGCCTCAGTTACCTCATCTGTAAAATGGGAGTTAATCCTCTGAGCCCCATGTAGAACAAGGACTATATCCAACCTATGTAACTTATATCTACCCGAGAGTTTAGGACAGTGCTTGGGATATGGTAAGAGCTTAACAAGTACTACTCTCATTGTTATTACTCTCCAATTGCTTAGTGCACACAATAAGCGCTCAATAAATATGATTCAAGATTAATTAATTGATAGTAAATTAGACTGTGTCAACCTAGCCCAGTAGGCTGGAAAGCCCATGAGGACAGGGATTACAACCGTTCCCACTATTTCTCTTCTCCCAACACTTAGGAAGAACTCTTACATGGAGGAATTGCTGATAGTGCCAGTGGCTGTGCAAAGCTGGTCACATTCTCACAGCCCTGCCTGTCATTTACCTTCTGTAAGGGATTCTGGGACCCACTGAAGGCCAAAGTGACTGTCCACAGTGCTGACACTATGCTGGAGCACCGTAGCCCAGCGGGTGGTTGGCTTGGTAGCAAGGTTTAAGGAGGAAATATGGTGGTTGGGGGTTACTGAACGGGAAAACACCTCTCCTCCTGCTAGCACCCCTACCCCACTGGAGGTCGAGACCCTTGTCCAAGACCCAACGTAGGCCCCAGACTGGCTCCATCTCTTCCATCCTCATCCTCGTCCACCCCCATCCCTCCATCCTACTCACCCAAGATCAGTCTCACCGGGACAGCATGGGGCTGGTGGTCGCTGACCTCTGCAGACCTGGGCTGGTCCCCTATTTCCCCTCAGGCCCCTGGGGTCAGTCAGCCAGAAAGGAACGGAGGGGAGCCCTCGATCCCTCTCCACTCACCCTCAGACCCTGAGAAGCTCTCCAGACTGGCCTCGGACCCTGTAGATAAAGCATGAGCTCTTCCGAGGGAGACCCCTGGAGGATGGCTCGGGGCCATGCCGAGGGACCTCGTGGCCTGAACAAGGCAAGTACCCTCTTGTCACATGGTTCCTGAGGCTCCTGAGAGACAAGGGCCCGCTCCCTACAAAATCAGCGATGGTTCCAGACCTCGGAATTCCCATGGAAACAGCAGCATCTGCATCCTAGCGTCCTAACAGTTCCTGTTTTCAGCGACAGCCTTTAGCCAATGTGATTGGTTTCATCTTTGTCTAATTCATAACCTGAGACACTCGATCTGTCAGTCAATCAGCCAATTGTATCTTTTTCTTATGGTCTCTGTGAAGCGCTTACTATATATCAGGCACTATACTAAGTGCTGGAGTAGATACAAATCTAATCGGATTAGGCAGAGTCCATGTCCCCCATGGGGCTCATATCTCAATCCCCATTTCACAAATGAGGGATCTGAGGCACGCATAAGTTAAGCGACCCTGCCCAAGGTCACACAGCAGACATGTGGTGGAACCAGGATCAGAATCCATGTCTTTTTGAATCCCAGACCCGGGCTCTACCCACTAGGCAACGCTGCTTCTTCTGACTTGCCCTGATCGCAAATCCGATGAAGCACTGTTCATACCTGCTGTTTGAACTGTACTCTTGAATCAAGCATTCATCCAATTTCTCACCTTTCCCTTCTCTCCTTCCTTCTCTACGTAATTTACTCTGTGTCTATCTCCCGCATTAGATCATAATCTCCTAAAAGCAGGAACAATGCATCTTTATCTCTTTTCAACTCTACTGAAAGCTTCCTACAGTGCTTTGCACCCAGGATGTGGTCAATAAATACCATTGATAATAATGATAGTTCTAATTATGGTCTTTGTTAAGCACTTACTATGTTCCAAACACTGTTGTAAGTGCTGGAATAGATACAAGGTAATCATGTTGGACACAGTCCCTGTCCCACATGGAGCTAAAGTATCAATCCCCATTTTACAAATGAGGTAAATGAGGCACAGAACTGAACTGACTTGCTCCAGGAAACAAGGCAGACAAGTAGCAGAACTGGGATTAGAACCCTCACTCTCTGAATCCCATGTCTGTGCTCTGGATGGATGGATGGATGGAAGGATGGAAAGGTAGATGAATGGTTGGAAGGATGGATGGAAGGAAGGAAAGATGGATTGAAGAGAAGATGGAGTTGACAAGACAGATGCAACAGCAATCACCCTTTCTTCCCTTCTCTAATACCACCTCCCATTTTACAACTTTCATTCCCACCCCCAGAGTCATGCTAAGGAGCATATCATTGCATTTTGATAATCATTACTAATAATGATATCATTATTAAGTCACTGTCCCTAGGTCAGGCAGCAGGCCAGTAGCAGAGCTGGAATCAGAATTCCTCTCAATCAATCAATCAATCATGTTCATTGAGCACTTATTCTGGGCCCAGCACTTGGAAAATTTCACTATAACAGAGTTGGTAGACACGTTCCCTGCCCACTGTGAGCTTACAGTCTAGAGTGATTCCCATTCCTTTAGGCCATGATAAAATTTTTAAAAAATTATGGTATTTGTTAAGTACTTATGTACCTAAGTGCTTACTTAGAGAAGCAGCGCGGCTCAGTGGAAAGTGCACGGGCTTGGGAGTCAGAGGTCATGGGTTCTAATCCCAGGTCCGCCATTTATCAGCTGTGTGACTTTGGGCAAGTCACTTAACTTCTCTGGGCCTCGGTTACCTCATCTGTAAAATGGGGATTAAAACTGTGAGCCCCACGTGGGACACCTGATCACCTTGCATCTCCCCCAGTGCTTAGAACAGTGCAGGACACATAGTAAGCGCTTAACAAATACCAAAATTAATATCATTATCAATATTACTTGCTATATGCCAAATACTGTTCTAAGCACTGGGGTAGATACAAGTTAATCGGGTTTTCCCATGTGGGGTTCACAGTCAATCCCCATTTTACAGATGAGGTAACTGAGGCACGGATTAGTTAAATTGCTGGCCCAAGGTTACACAGAAGACAAGTGGCAAAGCAGGGATTAGAACTGCCCCCAAACTGGATTTACTGTACCAAGCACATGGGAGAGTTCAGGTTACCAGAGTTGTTAAACTCATTCTCTGCCCACAGTGATCTTACAGTCTACAAGAACTCCCCTTCTTTTAGGCCATGATGCCTTCCCAAAACTGGACTGTCGGTCATACTTCAATCTTAGCCACCTCCCTCCCAGACTTTGACAATTCACCAACGCCCAGCGTTTTCTGTGAACCCAGTAGGACAACCAAGTTTCTGGCTAGGTCCAAGGGTAATTGCTTTAAGTGGTGGTATGATATTATTTGCACAACGAAGGAGAACTTTGTTCCAGAGCTGAGGCTGTGTGAGTGACTCTTTTAGGATTCTGCTCATGGCAGCCTTCATGTCCCGGTTCCTCAGGCTGTACATAAGTGGGTTCACAGCAGGGGGTATCACTGGAGGCCTTCCCAGACTGAGCCCACCTCCTTCCTCTCCCCTTTCTCCCACTCCCTATCTCCCCCGCCTTACCTCCTTCCCCTCCCCACAGCACCTGTATATATGTATATATGTTTGTACGTATTTATTACTCTACTTATTTATTTATTTTATCTGTACATATTTATTCTATTTATTTTACTTTGTTAATATGTTCTGTTTTGTTCTCTGTCTCCCCCTTCTAGACTGTGAGCCCAATGTTGGGTAGGGACCGTCTCTATATGTTGTACTTCCCAAGAGCTTAGTACAGTGCTCTGCACACAGTAAGCGCTCAATAAATACGATTGAATGAGTGAATGGACGTCATAGAACCCGGACACCAGCAGGTCCACGATCAAGGAGGAGTCTTAGGGCGGCTTGATGTAGAGAAATACACCCGCAGAGAGGAAAATAGTGACGACGACAAGGTGGGGCAGGAAGGTGGAGAAGGCTTTGGCCTGGCTTTCGGTGGCCGGCATCTTCAGCATGGGCTGGAAGATGCGTACATATGAGACGATGATGAGATTTAAGCAGTCGGCGCCTAACGCTACCACGGTGGTGACGCTCATGTCGATGGCAACGTGGACCTCGAAGCAGATGATCTTCAGTAGGGAGGGGATGTCACACAAAAATTGCTGGACCATGTTGGACCCACAGAACGACAGGGAGAAATTTGGAGCTGAAAAAAGGCTCCAGTCAGGCACTCACTGAGCCACGAGGCGGCGTCCATATTCCCACAGGCCACTTTGTTCATGACGACCTCATAGCTCAGGGGTAGGCAGATGGTGGTGTAGCGGTCGTAGGACATGGCCATGAGGACCAAAAACTCTGAGCAGGCAAACCAGACCACGAAGAGGACCTGGGTGGCACAGCCCAGGATGGAGATGTATCTACAGTCGGTTAGGGAGTTGTGGATGGATTTGGGGACGGTGACGGAGATGTAGCAGAGGTCGAGGACGGACAGGATCCTGAGGAAGAAGTACATGGGGGTGTGGAGGCGTCGGCCAAGGGCAGTGATGGCGACGATGAGGAGATTTCCCGTCAGGTCCGCCAGGTAAACCAGGAGCAGCAGGGCGGCATGGACCAGCTGTAGCTCCCGGACCTCCGAGAAAACCAGTAGGAGGAATTCCCTCACAGTGGAGATGTTAGCCATTGGTAAGTTATGATTCTCTGCACAGGACAAAGATCTTGATGAGCGAAGAAATCAACAGGAGTTTTGCCAGTGAGTCTGTGGGAGGAGCAACGTATGGCATATTCGAAAAGAGTTATAAATTACAAAATGACCTAGAAACTTGGTAAAAGACTTCCACGTAACTAGGATGGAATTTCCAAGGAGGGCTGAAACCATTATTCTCCAAGTGGGGACAAAAAGATGTCAAAGATGCAAGAGGAGAAAGCAGTCACAGTAATAGTAGCAGTAATAGCAGCAAAAGCCCTAGTAGAAGTTGTAGTATCAATCAATCAAGTAATTAAGAAATCGTATTTTTGAGCATTTACTGTGTGCACAGCACTATACTAAATATTTGGGAGAATGCAATGTAACAGAGTTGGTAGACATGTTCCCTCCTCACAACAACCTTATAGTCTAAAGGGGGATAAAGGTTAATATAAAATAAATTACACAAACGTACAGAGACTGTAACCTCGTTGTGGGTAGAGAGTGTCTCCCTTATATTGTTATATTGTACTCTGCCAAGCCCTTAGTACAGTGCTCTACCCACAGAGCTCTGCTCTGAGCTCAATAAATATTCATTCATTCAATCGTAATTATTGAGCGCTTACTGTGTGCAGAGCGCTGTACTAAGCTGATTGACTGACTGATAATAGTACTAACGGTGTTTATCGAGCCCCTGGTGGACACAGAAGGCAAGGAGTTGCTAAGCCTACGAGGAAACCTGAAGTCCACAAATTCATTACAGGTAAACATCAATGCATCCAAACACATAATGCCCTCACATGTATTCCCGCTCACTCACAGACCGGGGTTCTCCTACAGAAGGACAGTCGCACAGAGTCAATCTCATTTATCGAGTGCTTACTGTGTGCAGAGCACTGTGCTAATCACTTGGGAGAGTACACTACAAAAAAGTAGGTAGTCACATAAACCCAAAAATGTATCTAGTAACTCATTCGGCTCTTCCCTGAACCCCAAACCTGTTCCCTAGGGAGAGATGGGGAACATTCCCCACTGTTCCCTATCCAGATGTCCCCTTTCCCTAAAACCTGGGATTTGCTCCCTGATTCTCCTATTCTGCCATGAGCACGCGCACACACGCGCACACATAAAGCTGTGGGTCCAGGGAATCCGATTGCAGCTGTTTATATGAGGAAAATGAACTGCAGACTGAATTCTAGCTAAACAGGGAAGCGTCTGGTGTGGGGCCTCAATTACATACGTCGCCTCGGGCTTGGCAGAGGGCTGGGAGAAATGATTAATTGATGGTATTTACTCAAGGCTTAATGTGTGTGGAGCACTGGACTAAAGCGTTTAAGAAGAGGACAATCCAACAGAGTTGGTAGACACTTTCCCTGCCCTGCCTAACGGGCTGACAGTCTAGCGGGATGGAAGGATGATGGGGCATTGATGAAGGGACGAGGGAGGATGGAGGGACGATGGAACGGTTGATGGAGGTATGATGGAGGGCCGATAGAGGGCCAATGAAGGGATGTCAGTGAGACAACGAAAGGGGTGTCCTAGAGCAAATAACCGATGAGTGCTGGTTTAGGTACAAAGGCCATGTGACTGAGAACCTGAGTACAGGAAGTGATTCTAGTACTAGTGGCTTGTGCTGTGGTACCTGCCACTGACTCATCCCTGCTGAAGCCTGGTTTCTGCTCTTGCAAATCCGCCTGCAATGCTGCCCTGGTCCGAACTTCAACCTGGGGTCCGAGTGCGAAATTCTCCACAGATTCACTACGGACTGCTGGCCTCTCACCGCCCCTCAATCCCCACCACAGGGCGCACTCACCGGGGCAGCTTGGGGCTGGGGGTCGCCATACTCTGTCTATCTGGGCTGGTCCCCTGGCTCCCCTCAGACTCCTGGGTTATGTACGCCCAGGAGAGACATCAAGGAGCCCTCAGCCCTCAGCTCTCTGTCTTCCACAGACACTGAGATGCTTCTGCAGATGGACCCCATCCCCAATGATAAAGCAGCCCCCGTTCTGAGGGGAATTCCTGGAGGTCCGGATTGGGCCCCAAAGACATGAAGTGATTTACCCAATGTCACACACCAGATAAGTGGCAGAACTGGGATTAGAACGCAGGTCCTCTTGACTCCCGGGCCCATGCTCTTTCCAGTAAGTGACACTGCTTTTGATTGAAAGAAATTGTGACTCTGACCCTAGTCATCCAGTTCCTTATTGAAATTTCCCTCACCTCTTCCCTGCTCCTCTCCGGAGTCACAGGGCCTGTCCTGGGCTGGCGAGTATCCACCTCTGCTGAGAGAGAGGCTCGCTTCTTGTCAGTCCTGGACGCTGGTGGTGGTGACAGGAAGGACTGGGCGAGGTGTGAGAGCTTTCAGGATCCTTGCTTCCCCTCTTGGCTCTCCGGATGGCTGCCCCGTCCCCTCAGATGACGGCCCGGTTATTTCCTGAGGAATTCCCCTTGGGAGGACGGGCCCGGGGCTCCACTGAGACAGCTGACTGTCCGGGAACCTCGAAAGGCCGGGATCGTGGGCTCCTTGTGGTCCCAGCCTAAATGACTGTCCAGTCCCACGTGGTTCCCACTCTGGGATTCCTTCCTATAATAACATCAACAGGCTAATCATTCCCTTCCTTTGATTAATAATAGTATTCTGGTTAAGTTCTGAGGTTTGGAGCTTCACCTATGCCAGGGCTTGGGACCATCTAAAATCTGCAGCAATCTATTTTAGATATTGCCCTGTAGACTGTAAGCTCATCATGATCACGGAATGTATCTACCAACCCTGTGATATTGTATTGTACTCTCCCAAGCGCTTAGTACCAAGGTCTGAACATAGTAAGCGCTCAGTAAATATGATCGATCGATTGTTATGCATTATTTTCCCCTACTGAATTCCTATCTAATAATAATAATAATAATAATGGCATTTATTGAGCGCTTACTGTGTGCAAAGCACTGTTCTAAGTGCTGGGGAGGTTACAAGGTGATCAGGTTGTCCCGCGGGAGGCTCACAGTCTTAATCCCCATTTTACAGATGAGATAACTGAGGCCCAGAAAAGTTATGTGACTTGCCCAAGGCCACACAGTTGACAGTTGGCGGAGCCGGAATTTGAACCCATGACCTCTGACTCCAAAGGCCGTGCTCCTTCCACTGAGCTACGCTGCTCTATCTGCATTCTCCATTCCTCCCCAGCTCGCCATTTCACTGTGCCTCATTCCCAACTTCCCCTACTCAGACCCCCACCTCACCACCTTTCCCACGCTTGGAATTCCCTCTCCTTTCATATCCACCCGATCAAAGGGATTCCCATCTTCAAAACTCCTTCCTGAAACTCTATTAAATCCACGGGACCATCCCTGATTTTTGTTTTTATTATGGTACGTGGTAAGTGTTTATTATTTTCCAGGGAACGTTCTAAGCTCTGAAGTACATACAAGCTAGTCAGGTTAGACACAGTCCCTGTCCCGCATAGGACTTCCAGTCTTAATCCCCATTTTACAGATGATGACGTTGAGGCAAAAAGTGAAATGACTTGCCCAGGGTCACATGGCAGACAAGTGGTGGAGGTGGAATTAGAACCCAGGTTCTCTGACTCCTACGTCCATGCTCTATCACTTGGGCTATGCTGCTCCCCTGAGCTTCCCTGTCTCAGGTTGCATAATTGTCCCCATCCTTAATAATAATAATAATATCAATAGTAATAATTGTGGTATTTAATAAGCGTGTATTATGTGCCAGGCACTGTACTTAGCGTTGATGTGGATAGAATCAAATTGGGTCAGGCAAGTCACTGTCCCACATGAGCTCACAGTCTCAACCCCCATTTCACTGATGAAGGAAATGAGGCCCAGAGAAATGAAGAGCCTTGCCCACGGTCACGAAGCATAAAGAAGCAGCGTGGCTCAGTGGAAGGAGCACGGGCTTTGGAGTCAGAGGTCATGGGTTCGAATCCTGGCCCCGCCACATGTCTGCTGTGTGACCTTGGGCAAGTCACTTAGCTTCTCTGAGCCTCATTTACCTCATCTGTAAAATGGGGATTAAAACTGTGAGCCCCACGTGGGACAACCTCATCGCCTTGTATCCCCCCAGTGCTTAGAACAGTGCTTTGCACATAGTAAGCGCTTAACAAATGCCATAATTCTTATTATTATTATAAACGGAAAAGACGAGATTAGAAACCGGGTCATTGTGACTCCCAGGTCTATGCTCTATAGAATAGATCATGCTGCTTCCCTGAGTTACATCTTGTTCATGACCTCAAACAATCAATTGGTCATTTAATGAGTTGTATTTTCTGACATCTTCTGACTGCAAATCTGGAGAAAATGAGAAATGACTCTAAATCCATCCTAAAACCCTCCCCCGGGCTGGCTTGGTGGCTCAACCCGGAGAAGCAGCATAAGAAGCAGCCTTATTTTAATGGCAAGAGCCTGGACTTGTGAGTCAGAGGACGTGTATTCTAATCCCAGCTCTGCCACGTCTCTTCAGCGTAACCTTGGGCAAGCCACTTAACGTCTCTGGGCCTCAGTTACCTCATCTGAAAAATGGGGATTAAGAATAATAGTAATCATAATAATCATAATAATAATCGTGGTATTTGTTAAGTGCTTACTATGTGCCAAGCACTGTTCTAAGCATTGTGGTAGATACAATGTAATCAGGTTGTCCTACGTGGGGCTCACAGTCTTAATCCCCATTTTCCAGATGAGGTAACAGGCACACAGAAGTTAAGTGGCTTGCCCAAGGTCACACAACAGCCAAGTGGTGGAGGCGGGATTAGACCCCACGTCCTTTGACTTCCAGGCCCATGCTCTCTCACGCAAATCCAGTCAAATTCCCCAAGAGCGGGGGTACAATAATCGGGCTAGTATTTGTGATTTCTCTGGAGTCTTTTTTTCATTTAGATATTATTTGAACGGACTCTTTTCCTTCAACTCCCTTTCGTGCCCAAGCCTCATTCCCCTTCTCCTCCCCTGTGTCCTGGGCTTTTACCTCAAGCTGGAAGCTCTGCTCGCCCCTCACCGAAACCTCTCAGACAGCTAGTCTGTGGCTCGGTGACCCAATGGGTCAGCCACAGAGGTGGTCGGGGCCCGAGTGATGCAACGAGTCAAATAATCTCCATTAAAATGACTTGAAGGTCTCAAGTGGTGTAATGAACAGGAGATATATCTGCATGAAGTAAACCTCTCCTTTCTCCCCTCAAATGTTTTCTTTTCAGGCCCTGAAGAAGCTATGGAGAGAAATTAAAGCAGATTTTTTTGTGCATGAAACAAATTTCTCCTTTTCACCACCAATATACTCTATTCATTCTCATTTCAGAGGCTTTGAGGACCTGAAGTGGACTATTACACAGGAGGTATTTCTGCAGGAAGCCAATTTCTCCTTTTCAAGTTCGTACATTTTCCCTTTAGGTCTTGAAGACGTTAAGTGGAAAATTATGAGGTGAGTTTACGTATCAAGAAATTTCTCCTTTTTGAACTCCATATATTACCTTCTTCGGCCCTTAGGCAGAGAAACAAAAGCGGGAGATTGTTTGTAGGAAGAAAACATGTCCTTTCTCAACACACATATTCTCTTTCCAGGTCTTGAAGACATTCATTATGAGAAATCAAAGTAGAAGATGGTTTGCATGAAGCAAATTTCTCCATTTTCAACTCAAACATTCCTTTTCTCAGGTCTTGAGGACCGTTAGAGCTGGAGATTGTATGCGTGAAGGATATTTCTCCAGTTTCACATCAAACGTTCCCTTTTCTGGCCTTGAAGACCTTTGGTAGCGAAATAAGGGCTGGAGGTTGTTTACATGAAGAAACCTTTCTCCGTTCCCACTTCAAATATTCCCTTTTGCGGCCTTGAAGACCTTAAAAAGAGAAGTAAAAGCTGGAGACGATTTTTACATGAAGCGAATTTCTCCTTTTGCATGTCGATCCTTCTCTTTTCTGGCCTTGAACACCTTAAGGTAAAAAAATAAAAGCTGGAGGTGGTCTGCATGAAGCCCATTTTCTGTTTTCCCTCCAGTATTTGCTTTTGAGGTCTTGAAGAACTTAGAGAAGGTGAATATTGGAGATTCTCCTTTTTACACCTCCACATAATCTCTATTCATTCTCGAATAAAAGGCCTTGAAGGCCTGAGGTGGAGGAATGCACAAGAAGTATATCTGTTCTTAAAGGTCTGCCTTGAAGACCTGGTATAGAGAAATCAAAGCTGGGGATGGTTTGCATGAAGCAAATTCTTCCTTTTTTACAACAGATATTCTCTCTGATGGCCTTGAAGACCTTATGTTGTCAAGTAAGCAGGAGATTGTTTGCATGAAGCAAAGGTCTCCTTTTTTAATGCCATACAGACCTCGAAGATCTTAGATAAATAAAAGTGAGAGTTGGACTGCATAAAGCAAATTTAACCATTTTCACCTCAAATAATACTTTTGGAGGCCTTGAAGACCTTACAGAAATAACACCTAGAGATTTTTTATATGAAGTAAACTAAGCATTTTTCACTTCATATATTCTCTTGGAAAGGCCTTGACGACCTAAGGTGGACAAATGAGCAGGCAGTTATTTTCATATAGCAAAATTCTCCTTCTTTAACCTCATATCTCCAGTGGATACCAATCAATCTGCGCATCAGGCAGAAACTCCTCACCCTCGGCTTCAAGACTCTCCATTACCTCGATCCCTCCTATCTCACCTCCCTTCTCTCCTTCTACAGCCCAGCACGCACCCTCCGCTCCTCTGCCGCTAATCTCCTCACCGTGCCTCGTTGTCGCTTGTCCCGCCGTCGACCCCCGGCCCACGTCATCCCCCTGGCCTGGAATGCCCTCCCTCCGCACATCTGCCAAGCTAGCTCTCTTCCTCCCTTCAAGGCCCTACTGAGAGCTCATCTCCTCCAGGAGGCCTTCCCAGACTGAGCCCCCTCTTTCCTCTCCCCCTCCTCCCCATCTCCATCCCCGCCGTCTTGCCTCCTTCCCTTCCCCGCAGCACCTGTATATATGATTGTACATACTTATTACTCTATTTATTTATTTATTTATTTTACTTATACATTTCTATTTATTTTATTTTGTTAATATGTTTGGCTTTGTTCTCTGTGTCCCCCTTCTAGACTGTGAGCCCACTGTTGGGTAGAGACCGCCTCTACATGTTGCCAACTTATACTTCCCAAGCGCTTAGTACAGTGCTCTGCACACAGTAAGCGCTCAATAAATACGATTGATTCATTGATTGATTGATATTTTTTTAATTCCTTGAAGATCTGATTTAGAACAATGAGTGCAGGAAATTGTTTTGCCCAAAGCAAATTTCCCCCTTTTCACTTGAAATCTTCTCCTCTGAGGTCCTAGAGGCCTTAAAGACATACGAACTGGAGATTCTCTGTATGAAACTTTCTTCTTTTTCCAGTAAAAGCTGGAGAAGTTTTGCATGAAGCAAAGTTCTGCTTTTGCACCTCAAATATTCTCTATTCTTTCTGTAGTACAAGGCTTTGAAGAGAAGTATTGCACAGGAAGTACATCTGCCCTTGAAGGTCTTCCTTGTATAGAGAAATAACAGCCGGAGATTGCTTGCATGAAGAAAATTCATCCTTTTTCACCACATAAATTCCCCTTGATGGCCCTGAAGCCCTTAGGTTGACAAATGAGCAGGACATTTTTTTCATGAAGCAAACTTCTCCTTTTATAATGTCTTATACTATCTCTTCAGACCCTGAAGACCTTAGAGAAATAAAAGCTAGAGTTTGCATGAAACAAATTTGTCCTTTCCCATCTAAAATATTATCTTTGGAGGCCTTGTAGTCTTTATTAATCAAACCTAGAGTTGGATTGCATGAACCAAATTTCTCCATTTTCACATGTAGTATTCCCTATTCTGGCCTTGAAGATCATAGACTGAGAAATAAAAGCTGGAGGTTGTTTGCATGAAGCAAATTCTCTCCTTTCTCTCCTCAAATATTCTATTTTAAGGCCTTGAAGACACTTAGACGGAGACGTAAAAGCTGGAGGTGGTTTGCATGAAGCAAATATCACCTTTTGCACATCAAATACTCTCAATTACAACGCCTTGAAGGCCTGAGGTGGAGTAGTGCACAAGAAGTGTATCTGCCCTTGAAGCTGTGCCTTGAAGACTTTATATAGAGAAATAACAGCTGGAGATTGTTTGCATGAAGCAAATTCATCCTTTTTCACCAGACATACTATCTCTTCAGGCCTTGAAGACCTTAGAGAAATGAAAGCTAGAGTTTGTTTGCATGAAGCAAATTTCTCCTTTCCCACCTTAAATATTAAATAATAAAAACTAGAGTTGGTTTGCATGAAACGAATTTCTTCTTTTTCACCTCAAATGTTCTCTTTGGAGTCCTGGAAGACGAAAACGTTACAGAAATAACACCAGGGGATTGTTTGCCTGAAGTAAACTAATGATTTTTCACCACATATATTCTCTTGGAAAGGCCTTGAAGACCTAAGGTGGAAAAATGAGCAGGACAGCTTTTTCTTGAAGTAAAATTCTCCTTCCTGAACCCCACATATCATTTTTTCATGCCTTGAAGATCTGAATTAGAAAAACGGAGCACAGGAAATTGTTTTCATAAAGGAAATTTCTGCTTTTCGCCTGAAATAGTCGCTTCTGAGGCCTTGAAGAACTTAAGTAGAGAAAAGATAGCTGGTGACTGGTTGCACGAAGCAAATTTAGCCTTTTTTACCACATAAATTATCTTTGATGGCCTTGAAGCCCTTAGGTTGACAAATAAGCAGGACATTTTTTGCATGAAGGAAAATTATCTTTTTTTAATGCTGTATACTATCTCTTCAGGCCTTGAAGACCTTAGAGAAATAAAAGCTAGACTTTGCATGAGACAAATTTCTCCTTTCCCATCTCAAATATTCTCTTCTGAGGCCTTGAAGACCCAAGAACTTAAGCAATAAGTTTGCAGGATTAATTCATTCATTCAATCGTATTTATTGAGCGCTTACTGTGTGCAGAGCATTGTACTAAGCGCTTGGGAAGTACACCTTGGCCACATATAGAGACGGTCCATACCCAACAGCGGGCTCACAGTCTAGAAGAGGGAGACAGACAACAAAGCAAAACATATTAACAAAATAAAGTAAATAGAATAGTAAATATGTACAAGTAAAATAAATAGAGTAATAAATATGTACAAACATATATACAGGTGTTGTGGGAAGGGGAAGGAGGTAGGGCGGGGGGAATGGGGAGGTGGGGAGGGGGAGAGGAAGTAGGGGGCTCAGTCTGGGAAGGCCTCCTGGAGGAGGTGAGCTCTCAGTAGGGCTTTGAAGGGAGGAAGAGAGCTAGCTTGGCGGATGTGTGGAGGGAGGGCATTCCAGGCCAGGGGGAGGACGTGGGCCGGGGGTCGACGGCGGGACAGGCGAGAATGAGGCACAGTGAGGAGGTTAGCGGCAGAGGAGCGGAGGGTGCGGGCTGGGCTATAGAAGGAGAGAAGGGAGGTGAGGTAGGAGGGGGCGAGGTGCTGGAGAGCCTTGAAGCCAGGATTGAGGAGTTTTTGCCTGATGCATAGGTTGATTGGTAGCCACTGGAGATTTGTGAGGAGGGTAGTAACATGCCCAGAGCGTTTCTGTACAAAGATGATCCTGGCAGTGGTGTGAAGTATAGATTGAAGTAGGGAGAGACAGGAGGATGGGAGATCAGAGAGGAGGCTGATGCAGTAATCCAGTCGGGATAGGATGAGAGATTGAACAAGCAGGGTAGAGGTTTGGATGGAGAGGAAAGGACGGATCTTGGCGGTGTTGCGGAGTTGAGACCGGCAGGTTCTGGTGTATGATTGTACGTGAGGGGTGAACGAGAGAGCGGAGTCGAGGATGACATCAAGGTTGTGGGCTTGTGAGACGGGAAGGATGGTAGTGCCGTCAACAGTGATGGGAAAGTCAGGAAGATGGCAGGGTTTGGGAGGGAAGATAAGGAGTTCAGCCTTGGACATATTGAGTTTTAGATGGCGGGCAGATATCCAGATGGAGATGTCCTGAAGGCAGGAGGAGACACGAGCCTGATGGGAGGCAGAGAGAGCAGGGGCAGAGATGTAGATTTGGGTGTCATCAGCGTAGTTGAAGCCGTGGGAGCGAATGAGTTCACAAAGGGAGTGAGTGAGTGTAGATAGAGAACAGAAGAGGACCAAGAACTGACCCTTGAGGAATCCCTACAGTAAGGGGATGGGAGCGGGAGGAGGAGCCCGCAAAGGAGACTGAGAATGAACGGCTGGAGACATAAGAGGAGAACCATGAGAGGACGGGGTCTGTGAAGCCAAGGTTGGCTAGCGTGTTGAGGAGAAGGGTGTGGTCCACAGTGTCGAAGGCAGCTGAGAGGTCGAGGAGGATTGGGATAGAGTAGGAGCCGTTGGATCTGGCAAGACGGAGGTCACTGGTGACCTTTGAGAGGGCGGTTTCGGTGGAGTGTAGGGGATGGAAGCCAGATTGGAGGACGGGCCCGGGGCTCCTCTGACCATCCGGGCATCCCGGAAGGCTGGGATAGTGGGCTCTCTGTGGTCCCGGCCCCCACAACCTAAATGACTGCCCAGTCCCACATGGTTCCCACTCTGGGACTCCTTTCTAGTACAATTTCAACGTACTCATCATTCTTTTTCCATGATTAACACTAGCTTTATGTTTCAACTCTGGGCATTGGAGATATTTTGTGGTAGGGAGAATAGGCACCCTAGCCCATTTGGTTAGACATAGTTGAATACAATATTCAGATTGACTTGGCAAAAAAAAGAAAAGGACCCCAAGATCTCATTCCAGTTCTTCCTCTGAATGACTGTGTGTCACAGGCACCTGTAACCTTTTTGAAAAGTTTAAGCTCCTTGTGTGCAAAGAATATACCTTGGCCTTCTGTTGTGCTTCAATTTGATTTGATTGATTGAGTAAATATTGATTAAAAATTGAAGCATATTGTACAATGAATAATAATAGTAACAACAGTAAAAGTTGGAAGAGAAATCATAATGGCGTTTATTGAGTGGCAACTGAGAGCATTAAATGGTTGGAAATATTGAGCCTGTACCCCTGTTCCTGGTTTCCAGGGCAGATTTGAGGATCAGAATTAAGCCTAAAACACCCTTCTGCAGCTACCTCTTCCATTTTATTTAATGGTATTTGTGAAACACTTACTATGTACCAGACATTGTATTAACCACGGGGGAGGATGCAAGGTAATCAGGTTGGACACAGTCCATGTCCCACATGGGGCCCACAGTATTTATCCCCATTTCACAGATGAAGGAACTGAGAAGCGAAGTGAGTTGCCCAGGGCCACACAGGAGACAAGTGGCAGAGCCAGGATTAGAACCCAGGTCATTCTGACTCCCAGGCCCGTGTTCTACCCTCTGCTGGTGGTGAATAAAGGGGGTGAACCCAAGTGCAGACATCCATCCCCTGGCCTGGGAGCTAGATTTTAATGCCAGAGAAGAACAACTGGTAAAAACTCTTCTACCAAACTAGTCAAAGCCATTGATAATAGGAAGCGTGCAGCCAGGAAAAGGCTGTAACGACAAATGCCACAGATCTTTGCAGGCTGCCCAAGTCTGTCTAGAGTCAGTCCTTGGGGAGAGAAATAACAGGGTCAGAGCGTGAAATGGAATTTTCTATCTCCGGTGAAAAGACTCCCAAACAGGACTCTCCCCATTGCCATCTTCACGTCCCTGTTCCTCAGGCTGTAGATGAGGGGGTTCAGGGTGGGGGGAACCACCGTGTAGAACACGGATACTAGCAGGTCCAGCTGAAAGGACGAGCTGGAAGTCGGTTTTAAGTGAGCGAAGGCGGCTGTGGAGATAAAAACGGTGACGACGACGATATGGGGCAGGCAGGTGGAGAAGGCTTTGGCCCGGCCCTCGGAGGCTGGCATCCTCAGCACGGCCCGGAAGATGCGCACGTACGAGACGACGATGGACACGAAGCAGAAGACACTGAAACAGGCACCAGTGGCTACAGCCACCTTGAAGGCAGTATACGTTTTAGAACAGGAGAGTTTTATTACCGACGGGATGTCACAGAAAAACTGTGTGATCACATGGGACCTGCAGAAAGGCAGGGAGAATGTCGCAGCTGAACCGAAGACTCCGAACATTGCCCCGGTAAGCCAGGACCCGACTGCCATCTCAATGCAGGTCCTGTGGTCCATGATGACCTCGTAGTACAGAGCACTGCAGATGGCCAGGTATCGGTCGTAGGACATAACCGTGAGCATGCAGAACTCTGTGCCGGCAAAAAGAACCACGAAGAAGACCTGGAAAAAACAGCCCAGGAAGGAGATTTCTCTATGGTTGGTCAGGGAGTTGAGGAAAGATTGGGGGACGGTGACGGACATGTAGCAGAGGTCGAGGGCGGACAGATTCCTGAGGAAGAAGTACATGGGGGTGTGGAGGCGCCGGTCGAGGATGGTGATGGCGACGATGAGGAGATTCCCCGTCAGGGCGGCCAGGTAGACAAGGAGGAACAGCGCAGCGTGCAACAGCTGCAGCTCCCGGACCTCCGAGAATCCCAGCAGCAGGAATCCCCTCACTCCCGTGAGGTTAGCCATTTCCCAAGGATTGCTGAGACCACCTACAAAAACAATGAAAAGGAAGCTATTTCAGAGCCTCAACAGACAGTGACAGTCAGATGAATCCATCAATCGTATTTATTGAGCACTTACTTTGTGCAGAGCACTATACCAAGCGATTGGGAGAGTGCAATATAGCAGAATTGACAGACATATTTGCTTTAGAAGAGGACTTTACAGGCTAGAGGGGGAGACATACATTGAAATAAATTTCAAATATGTATATAATTGCTGTGGGGATGAGAGTGGGGAGAATGAAAGGTGTAAATCCAAGTGCAAGGGCAAAGCAGAAGGGAGAGGAAGTAGGGAAACTTAGGGCTCAGTCGGGGAAGGCCTCTTGGAGGAGATGTGATTTGAAGAATTCTCTGAAAGTGGAGAGAGCGATGGTCTGTTAGAGTAGACACCGAGGCCTAGTGGAAAGAGCAAGGGCCTGAGAGTCAGAAGGACCTGGGTTCCAGTCCTGGCTCTGCCTCTTGCCTGGTGTGTGACGCTTTGCAAATCACTTCACTTCTATGTGCCTCAGAGGTTCCCTCATCTGTAAAATGGGGATTAAGCCCATTAGTCCCGTGTGTAACAGGGACTTTGTCCAACCTAATAACCTTGTATCTACCCCAGCGCTTAGAACAGTGCTATCAAATGCAATCATTATTATTATTATATGAAGAGGAAGGGAGTTCCAGGCCAGTGAAAGGGCATGGGCTGGGGTCAGTAGCGGGATAGATGAGACCAAAATACAGTGAGTAGGTTGGTTTTAGACGAGCCAAATATGTATACTGAGTGACTATGAGTAGCTGCTCCTCTTAACCTTCAACCTTCAGGTTGCTGACCGCAACCAAATAAATGATCTCTCACCAGATGTAGCCTCCTGTTTCATGGCAAATCTGGAGTAGGAGAGCCTTTTATCTCCAATGTGAGCTTAACCCTCATCTAGTTTTCAGTGACTGCCCTCTCAAAGGACCGTGTCTAATGAATTGTTCTTTTCCTCAGAACTGAGTACGGTGTTCTTCAGATAGCAAGTGATAATAAACACCACTGAGATGCAGACATTACCAGCTCTGACCATGGTTCCCCACTCCTCTGGAACCTGCAGTAGTTTTCTGTCCACCTCTGCGTCATACAGAAACTCCTCACCATCATCGTTAAAGCTCACAATCACCTCGCTCCCTCCTATCTTACCTCACTACTCTCCTACTACAAGCCAGCCCGCACACATCGCTCCTCTAATGCCAATCTATTCATCGTACCTCATCTCTCCCGCCAACCACCTCTCGTCCACGTCCTGTCTCCTGCCTGGAATGTCCTCCCTCTTCGTATCTGACAGACATTCACTCTTCCCACCTTCAAAGCGTTATTAAAATCAAATCTCTTCCAAGAGCCCCTCCCCGACTAAGTCCCAATTTCTTCTTCTCCCACTTATTTCCGTGTCGCCCTTCACTTGAATTTGCCCTCTTTCTTCACCGCTCTCTCCATCCCATGGCATTTATATATAGATCCATAATTTCTGTATTTCTGTTAATATTTGTCTCCCTTTCTAGACTGTAAGCTCCTTATGAGCAGGGAATATGTCTGCCAATCGTACAATTTACTCTCCCGAGCACTTAGAACGGTACTCTTCACAACGTAAGTGCTCAAGAAATATGATCTATTGGCCACCCAGAACGTTATTCACCGATCCATCCCCATCCATCCCCATCACCCACCCAGTATATCCAGCTGATCGAGAGCCATGGAGACGCCAGGGGGAGAGATCCGTTTTACACATTGAGACGTGAGGAGATTCTAGTTCTCTATCACCGCCGTCTCCCCTGTAAGACCCCAACCCATCCGTGTTCGCCCCCCTCCCCCCGCCCAGACTCACTGGTAAGACTGAAGCGAGCAGGCTCTGGTCTCTGTTGTCCTTCAACCATCCCCTCAGCTCCCGGACGTCGGCCACAGAAGGATCTCCGGGAGGTGTGCGAGGTCCTGGCTCTTCTTGCTTCCTGCTTGGAGCGTGTCTGGCACTTGGTAAAGCCAGGCCTTTCTGGATAAGATCCCTGCCGATCCTGCGGGACTGCCCCCGGGGGACGGGTCACACGTTGGGCTGAGGGGCCTCATTATGTCCTGTTCGGGCCTGGCTCCCCGGGGTTCCGGCACTGCTGGGGATCTTGGAGACCTTGGGTGGGGTAGTGGCCCTGCCTCACGTGACTACCCCACTGGCCCGTAACACGGGCGTGCGTCGCACAGGGAGAACCTCCAGAGTAACTGTGGAGATGACAGTGAGGTGTCCATCTTGTTTTTTTTGTCAGTGGCCCACCGGCTTCATCCGCTTCACGGCTGTGGGGCGGCCATTTTAAAATGGTTTGGATGTACCAGTCCTCCCTCCTCCAGACCTCACTTTAACCCTCCCACTCTTGATCCCACTCACTACCTTCCCTGCCCTCTCTAAGACTACACTCCTTCTGTCAATTGCCACCCCCCTAACGGCTCCCCACCCTCCTACCCACAGCTCCATTCACTGTCCTGCCCCATCCCCTCTGCACCTCCTGCATACATTTATTATTGCTATTATTATTACTATTATCATTATTATTATGGTCCTTGTTAAGCTCATACTGTGTGCCAAGCAGTTTTCTAAGCGCTGGGATAGATACAAGTGAATCTGGTTAGACACAGTCCCTATCTCACCAAGAGTTCACACTCTTAATCCCCATTTTGCAGATCAGTTAATTTAGGCACAGAGAAGTGAAGTGACTAATTCAAGGTCACACAGCATTAACTTCTGCGTTGCCGTGAGAATTTTGGTGGGTTTAAGGACTTCCAAGTGCAGGTAGGTACAGACTTCCAGCTCTCTCTCTGGGAAATGTGCACCTGACTTTCATGGCCATTCATTCATGCATTCAATCGTGTTTATTGAGCGCTTACTGTGTGCAGAGCACTGTACTAAAAGCTTGGGAAGTACAAGTTAGCAACATGTAGAGAAGGTCCCTACCCAACAACGGGCTCACAGTCAAGAAGGGGGAGACAGACAACACAACAAAATATGTGGACAGGTGTCAGGTCATCAGAATAAATAAAAATAAAGCTAGATGCACATTATTAACAAAATAAATAGAATAATAAATATGTACAAGTAAAATAAATAGCATACTAAATCTATAAAAACATATATACTGGTGCTGTGGGGAGGGGAAGGAGGTTGGGCGGGGGGGATGGGGAGGAGGAGAGAAAAAAGGGGACTCAGTCTGGGAAGGCCTCCTGGAGGAGGAGAGCTCTCATTCGGGCTTTGAAGGGAGGAAGAGAGCTAGCTTGGCAAGGCTGTAGTCAGATATGCATATCCAATCAGCTGTCGGGAGACCATGGTTTAGTGGCAAGAGCACGGGCTTGGGAGTCAGAGGACATGGGTTCTAATCCCGCTCCCGTCACTGGTCTGCTGTATGGCCTTGGGAAAGCCACTTCACTTCTCTGTGCCTCAGTTACCTTATCTGTAAAATTGAGGTGAAGACTGTGAGCCCCACATGGAACAACCTGATTACCTTGTATCTAACCCAGCACTTAGAACACTGCTTGGCACATAGTAAGGTGCTTAAAAAATACCATTATTAGTCTTCATATTATTATTATGATCCTGTTCTATAGAATTCTTCCCTAACTCACAATCTCAGTCATGACAAACTCTCCAGTTGCTTTATCACTGAGGTATTCAATTCTCACCCTCAGTGTATATATTCAACTCAACATAGAATGCACTGCTCCATGGAAGGCACATCTCCTTCAAGAGTCCTTCCTCAGCTAGGCCTTAATTTCCTCTTCTCCCACCCCTTTCTACATCACCCTGATTTGCTACCTGTTTCACCCACCCAGTCCCAGAACACTTATGCACATATCTGTAATATATTTATTGATATTAATGTCTGTCTCCCTGTCTAGACTGCAATTTCGCTTTGGGAGGGACTGTTTCCTCCCAGTTTCGTCATCTGCTAAGTGCCTAGTACAGTGTCTAGTATCCGGTAAGTGTGCAATAGATATCATTGATTGACCAATTAATGTGAAACTTTCATTCAAATATCATGGCTTTCGGCAAGCATCGTAGCCTAGTGGATAGAGAACGGGCCTGGAAGTCAGAAGGACCTGGCTTCTAATTTCGGCTCTGCCATGTGTCTGCTGTGTGACCTTGGGAAAGTCACTTCACTTCTCTGGGCCTCAGTTACCTTATTTGCAAAATGGGGAATAAGAGTGTGAGCTCCATGTAGGACAGGAACTGTGTCCAACCCGATTAATTTGCATATATCCAGGAGCTTAGAACAGTGTTTGGCCCATAGTAATAGTATTGTTATTATTCCCTGTGTTTTAACTCATAAATTGCCTGGAACCTTGGTTTCTTTCATACACTGTGGGCGGATATCCAATAACCCATTATATTGTAAACTCCAGGAAGGCAAGGATTCCATTTTTGCTCTTCCTCTCTCTTAGACTGTAAGCCTCAGGCAGACCAGACACTGTGTCCAACGACCCTATCCCAGTGCTTGGCATACAATAGGAGCAAAACGGGGATTCAACATCGGTTCTCCCTCCTACTGGGACTGGGGGCCCTAAAAGGGACCTGATTATCTTGTATGTACCACAGGACTTAGTATAATGCTTGACTCATAGTACGCGCTTAAAAAATACCACAATTATTGTTATTATATTATCTATATCATATATCAATATATCCATTCTTATTATAGTGCTTATAAAATACTGTAGGTATCTTACTGATTTACAAACTGTAAAGTAAGGAAAAAGGGCAGGTTTGAGCATAGGCTGAGGGATAGAAATGTTAAATTGGTCTCTAGACTGAGAGCTCACTGTGGGTAGGGAAAACATCTACCAAATCTGTTGCATTGTCCTCTCCCAATCGCTGAGTACTGTACTCTGCACTAAGTAAACACTCAATAAATACTATCGACTGATAAATGTGGGTAGGGAACGTGTCTACCAACTCCGTTGTATTCTCCCAGCCACTTAATTCAGTGCTCTGCACACAGTAAGCACTCAGTAAATACAATTGATTGACTAATTATTTGAATGTGTGCAGGGAAGTTCTCTGCCAACCATGTTGTACTGTACTCTCCAAAGTGCTTTAGTGCAGTGTTCTGCACTGTAAATGCTCAATAATTATCATTGATTGATTAATGTTGTCTTCTAGTTTGAGACAGGTTTAGGGATAAAGAAGAAGTCTTTAGAGTTAAATACTGCTAGTAGTATTATCTTGATTACTACTAGTACTAGAAATAACATTAAGCATTTACTATATGCAGAGCGGAGCACTGTACTAAGCACCGGGAAAGAGTACACAAGAGGGAATTAGGCACAGATCCTGTCCCTTGAGAGGCTCACAATCTATGAATAAAGATGGGGGAGAGTACTTGAGACACACAATGAGAGCAATGAAACAATAAAACATTAAGACAACATAAGAGACAAGGACAAATACACATTAAACGAAATAAAAAAAACAAAAGACATTAGGGAGCTGTGACTAGAGGAGCAGGACTTCAGGTTCTTTGTGATTTGGAGTTCATGGCATACCCAAAGTCAAAACAATGACTACCACAGTCACTAACCTTCCCAAGGATTAAGGAAGTCTCATGCTGCAGATGTTGGGGAGAATGGTCAGTAGAAAGTGTTATTTTGTCCCTAATCTCTGATCATGGCTCCTCTTATATTTTCAACAAAATGATAAACCATTCCTCCTCAGTTCTAGGGATGCTATGCATGAATCATATGCATGCATATGCATCATATGTATAATCATATGCTATGTATGTATCAGCCTCCTCTCCTATCTCCCATCCTCTTGTCTCTCCCCACTTCAATCCATACTTCATGCTGCTGCCCGGATTGTCTTTGCCCAGAAACGCTCTGGGCATGTTACTCCCCCCCCTCAAAAATCTCCAGTGGCTACCAATCAACCTACGCATCAGGCAGAAACTCCTCACCCTTGGCTTCAAGGCTCTCCATCACCTCGCCCCCTCCTACCTCACCTCCCTTCTCTCCTTCTATAGCCCAGCCCGCACTCTCCGCTCCTCTGCCGCTAATCTCCTCACCGTGCCTCGTTCTCGCCTGTCCCGCCGTCGACCCCCGGCCCACGTCATCACCCTGGCCTGAAATGCCCTCCCTCCACACATCCGCCAAGCTAGCTCTCTTCCTCCCTTCAAGGCCCTACTGAGAGCTCACCTCCTCCAGGAGGCCTTCCCAGACTGAGCCCCCTCCTTCCTCTCCCCCTCCTTCCCCTTTCCATCCCCACCGCCTTACCTCCTTCCCTTCCCCACAGCATCTGTATATATGTATATATGTTTGTACGTATTTATTTATTTATTTATTCATTTATTTATTTTACGTGTACATATCTATTCTATTTATTTTATTTTGTTGATATGTTTTGTTTTGTTCTCTGTCTCCCCCTTTCTAGACTGTAGGGTAGGGACCGTCTCTGTGTGTTGCCAACTTGTACTTCCCAAGCGCTTAGTACAGTGCTCTACACACAGTAAGTGCTCAATAAATACGATTGGTTGATTGATTGATTGATTGATGAATGATAAGAGAAACAGTGTTTCCTCGTGGATGAAGCATGGGCCTGGGAGTCAGAAGGAGCTGGGTGCTCATCCTGACTCTGCCACTCATCGCTTTGTGATTTTGGGCAACTCACTTCACTTCTCTGGGTCTCAATTATCTCATTTGTGAAATGGGCATATTTGCTAAGCACTTACTATGTGCCAGGCACTTTACCAAGTGCTGGAGTGGAGACAGGCATATCGGTTTGAACACTGTCCCCACCCGAAATGGGGCTCACAGTCTCAATCCCCATTTTACAGATTCGTTAATTCATTCAATCATATTTATTGAGAGCTTACTGTGTGCACTGTATTAAGCACTTGGGAAGTACAAATCAGCAATATCTAGAGATGGTCCCTACCGGACAACCGCCTCACGGTCTAGAAGATGGGCTTACAGTCTGATGAGGTAACTGAGGCCCAGAGAAGTAAAGTGACTTCACACAGCAGACAAATGGCAGATCTGGAATTAGAACCCATGACGTTTTGACTCCCAGACCCCTGCTCTTTCCACTACGCCATGCTTCTTTTCACCGCAGTGCTTAGTACAGTGCCTGGAACATAGTAAACACTTAACAAATACTATCATTATTATTATTATTACTAGTAATAATAATAATGATGTGGGTCTTCATTATCTCTTATGCCTGCAAGTGTTAATATAGGAAGTCCATGCCCTTCTCTTTGCCTACAGTTTTCTTGGGTACCTGGTGCATTCTGTATAGCTTTTTCAGGTCTGAACTCTACGAATTTCTACTGTTACTTTCGATTTTCCTGGCTAGCTTCCCCTTCACTTCCTACCTCAGTGACTCATACACTAGCTGAAGCAGCAGGTCCACTGTCCCTTTCTTCTCTCAGGTGGGCCTGCTCTTTCTCCCAGGCCTCAGTAATTGGACTCAGTTGCTGCCCCAGCAACTGGCATTCACTGCAGGCAATGGTAGCTTGGAGCATAGGCTTGCCAACAGGCGACTAGATTACTACTATTATAATTCCTACTAATAGAACTGTTACTAGTATTACTAGATAAAATAGTAACTATAATATTAGTAGTAGTGATAATAATGGCTATCTAGTACTAGTCGCAGCAGCAACAGCAGTAGGACTAGAGTACAGCGTGGCTCAGTGGAAAGAGCCTGGGCTTGGGAGTCAGAGGTCATGGGTTCTAATCCCAGCTCCACCACTTACCTGCTGTGTGACTTTGGGCAAGTCACTTAACTTCTTTGTGCCTCAGTTACCTCACCTGGAAAATGGGGATTAAGATTGTGAGCCCCACGTGGGACAACTTAATCAACTTGTATCCCCCAGTGCTTAGAACAGTGCTTCACACATAGTAGGTGCTTAACAAATACCATTATTATTATTATATTATTATTAAAAATAGTAATAGAAGTAATAGCAGTAGCACTGATGAGAAACAGTATGGCCTGGTGCATAGGGTACAGGCCTGAGAGTCACAAAGACCTGGGTTCTAATCCCGGCTCCACCACTTGTCTCCTGTGAGACCCTGGGCAAGTCACTTCACTTCTCTGGACCTCAGTTACCTCTTCTGTAAAATGGGGATTAAGACTGTGAGCTCCATGTGGGACCTGTGCTCTGTCCAACCTGATTATCTTGTACCTATCCTGGTGCTTAGTACAGTGCCTGGTACTTAGAAAACACTTACAAAATACCATTTACATCATGCTAGTGCTATTATCACTTCTGTTGCCAACTTAACATGATCTTTGCTCCTCATACATACACATATATAGGCACACACACACATATACATACACTCACACACACACACACACACACACACACATCTTGTCAGAGCTTGGTCTAGTGGAAAGAGCAGGTGCCTGGGAGTCAGAGAACCTGGGTTCTAAACCCAGCTCTGCCACTTGTTGCTGTGAGACCTGGGACAAGCCACTTAACTTCTCTGTGCTTCAGATTCTTCATCTAAAAAATAGGAGTTCAATACTTGGGCTGTGAACCCTATGTGGGACAGTTCCCATGTCCGATCTGATTAATTTTCATGCACCCTAGTGCTTAAAATAGTACTTGACATAAGAGCGCTTAATGAATGCCATAGGTATTATTATTTTCATTATTATTATATATCCACTCCGTTCTCCTACTAGATTCAGCTCGCACTCTCCTTTCCCTCACAAGCATACCTTCTCATGTGATATGTTCCCAACTCTCTTGTCTCCAGTAATTGTCCTATGAACCTTCCTCCTGCCTGGAACCCCCTCCCACTTCAAATCCACCGGTCCACAGCTCTCCCCACATTCCAAGCCCTCTGAGAGAAGCAGTATTGCTTTGTGGATAGAGCATGGGCCTGGGAGTCAGAAGGGGCTGGGTCCTAAACTCAGCTCTGCCACTTGTCTGCTCTTGGACCTTAAGCAAGTCACTTCACTTCTCTGTGCCTCAGTTACCTCATTTGTAAAATGGGGATTAAGACTGTGAGCCCCACCTGGGACAGGGACTGTGTCCAACGTGATTTGCTTGTATCCACCCCTGTGTTTGGTACAGTGCCTGGTGCAGAGTAAGTGCTTAACAAATACTACTATTATTATTATTTAAATTCAAGGATACCTATCCCAATTAATTTTCTTTTTTCTAGGTCACATCATCCCTACTCTCTTTTTCAGCCTTTTTGTACTCCCCTCTTCTCATTACACTTCAGTACATACCATATTACCTACTCTACTATAAGACCACTTTCTTCGTTTATAAATTACTTTCGTGCCTATCTCCCCCACTAGACTGTAATCTCTTTGTGGGCAAGGATTGTGGTTTTTTCTATTATATTCTCCCAAGCATTCAGTAGAGTGTTCCAAACACAATAAACAGTCATTCAATACTTTGATAGACTGTAATACATTTGAGGCTGGGAACCATGACTTCTACCTCTACTGCAGTATCCCAAGTGCTCACTACAGATCTCTGTACACACACAGTAAGTGTTCAGTACTTTCAATTGATTGCCTAATTGCAAATTGCTGCTACCTTGAGAAGAGATTGGATGTAAAAGTGTTCTGTATGACTCGGCACCAAATTCTTTACGACTCCTTAACAGTGAAATATTATTAATAACAACAACAATAATAATAATAACAATACTGGTATTTGTTATTTGGTATTTGATTATTAGGTAGTTGCTATTGGGAAGCAGCATTGCATAGTGGATAGAACACGGGCCTGAGAGTCAGAAGGACCTGAGTTCGAATCCTCGATACACCACTTGCTTGCTGTGTTGCCTTAGGTAAGTCACTTCACTTCTCTGGACCTCAGTTACCTCATTTATGAAATGGGGGTTGAGACTGTGACAGGGACTATGTCCAACTCGATCTGCCTGTATCCACTCCAGCGCTTAGTACAATTTCTGCCACATTGTAAGTGCTTAACGAACACCATCATCATCATTATTACTGTTGTTAAGCCATTACTATGTGCCAAGTACTGTACTAAGTGCAGGAGTAGACACAGGGTAATCAAGGTATGGGGCTCACAGTCTAAATACGGGGAAGAACAGGTATAGAATACCCATTTTGCAGACGAAGGACTAAGGCACAAAAAAGTTAAATGACTTGTCCAAGGTCAGCCAGCAGATAAGGGATTAAAGCCCAGGTTCTCTGACCCTGAAGCTCGCACTCTTTGATCTGGCCCTTGCTACTTCTCGAAAGCAACCCCTCTGGAGTGATCAAACCCACTCAGAAACTGTTCATCATTCCACTGTTGTGTCAGAGGTAGGCAAATCGAGTCCTCTCCTGAGACATAATCTTTGAGAAGTGACTAATGAGGCACTAAGGGAATGATTAGTTCGGTTGGAACATAAGTCTCTGTGGGGGTGGGGTGCGGACGAGGTTTCTGGGAGCTTGGAGAGTAGAGCTATACTTAAGTGAACCCCACAGCTACCGAGAGAACAAAAGCTTCCACCAAACCTAATTCGTATTTTCTGTTGTAAACTCAGGCTGGGGAGCTTCAGGCCCTGGGGGATTCGTTTGCCTAGATAAGGCTCTCCTGAGAGAATACAGCACAGATTTAATGAGAAACCACAGTTCAGAACCATGTGTTTAACAATCTGCATACCCCTATTCCGTGTAAGAAAAAGATTGTGATTTTTACAGCTTTCACCTTTGTCCTCATCTCTCCCGCTGCCAACACGCTTCCTTCTATCTGGAATTCTCCCTTTCCACATCTGGCACTCCACTACTCTCCCTTTCATCCAAACCCTGTTGAAATCACATCACCTCCAGGAAGTCTCTCCTTTATATCCCCCATGACTGCCATTTCAGCACTTCTGTCCCACTTAAGCATTTGGGTACTCACAATCGGTAATAATAATAATAATAATAATAATAATAATAATAATTACGGTATTTGTTAAGCACTTACTAGGTGTCAGGCAGTGTACTAAGCACTGGGGTGGATAGACACAAATTGGGTTGTACACAGTCCCTGTTCACATGGGGCTCACAGCCTCACTCCCCATTTTACAGATGAGGTAATTGAGGCACAGAGATGCTGAGTGACTTGCCCAAGGTCACACATAAGGTAAGTGGCAGAGCCGGGACTAGAACCTATGACCTTCTGACTCCCAGGCTCATGCTCTATCCAGTGAGCTATGCTGCTTCTCTGTCCATAGCTCACACACTCTATTAATTGTAACTCATGTACAAATCCTCTTTCCTTCTTCCCATTTGACGGATGAGAGAAATGAGGGCAAGGGAATAATTATAATAATGATGATAATAATGATTGTGCTTGTTAAGCGCTTACTATGTGCCAGGCACTGTGCTATGCGCTGGGGCAGATACAAGCCAATCGGGTTGTACAAGCCACTCCTAACCCTATTCACGCCGCTGCCCGGATTGTCATTGTCCAGAAGCGCTCTGGGCATGGTACCCCCCTCCTCATAAATCTCCAATGGGTACCAATCAACCTACGCATCAGGCAGAAACTCCTCACCCTCGGCTTCAAGGCTCTCCATCACCTCGCCCCCTCCTACCTCACCTCCCTTCTCTCCTTCTAAAGCCCAGTCCGCACCCTCCACTCCTCTGCCGCTAATCTCCTCACCGTGCCTCGTTTTCGCCTGTCCCGCCGTCGACCCCCGGCCCACGTCATCCCCCTGGCCTGGAATTCCCTCCCTCTGCACATCTGCCAAGCTAGCTCTCTTCCTCCCTTCAAGGCCCTACTGAGAGCTCACCTCCTCCAGGAGGCCTTCCCAGACTGAGCCCCTTCCTTCCTCTCCCCCTCGTCCCCCTCTCCACCCCCCGCCTTACCTCCTTCCCTTCTCCACAGCACCTGTATATATGTATATATGTTTGTACGTATTTATTACTCTATTTATTTATTCATTTTACTTGTACATATCTATTCTATTTATTTTATTTTGTTAATATGTTTTGTTTTGTTCTCTGTCTCCCCCTTCTAGACTGTGAGCCCACTGTTGGGTAGGGACCTTCTCTATTTGTTGCCAACTTGTACTTCCCAAGCGCTTAGTACAGTGCTCTGCACACAGGAAGCGCTCAATAAATAATATTGATTGATTGATTGAGTTGGACACAGTCCCTGTCCCACGTGGGGCTCACCGTCTCAACCCCCGTTTTACAGATGAGGGAACTGAGGTAGAGAATAATAATAACAATAATAATAATAATAATCGTGTTTGTTAAGCGCTTACTATGTGCTGAGCACTGTACTAAGCGCTGCGGTGGATCCAAGCCAGTTGGGTTGGACACAGTCCCTGTACCACATGGGGCTCACAGTCTCAACCCCCGTTTTACATATGAGGGAACTGAGGCATAGAGAAGGGAAGTGACTTGCCCAGAGTCACCCAGCAGACAAGTGGAGGAGGCAGGATTAGAACCTAGGTCCTTTTGGCTCCCAGGCCTGGGCTTCAGACAGTACACCAAGCTGAGTCTAGATGTTGATTTATTTTACTTGTACACATTTATTCTATTTATTTTATTTTGTTAATATGTTTTGTTTTGTTCTCTGTCTCCCCTTTCTAGACTGTGAACCCGCTGTTGGGTAGGGACTGTCTCTATATGTTGCCAACTTGTACTTCCCAAGAGCTTAGTCCAGTGCTCTGCACACAGTAAGCGCTCTATATATACGATTGAATGAATGAATGAATGAATGACCATATTTATTTATTTATTTTATTTGTACATATTTATTCTATTTATTTTATTTTGTTAATATGTTTTGTTTCGTTCTCTGTCTCTCCCTTCTAGACTGTGAGCCCACTGTTGTGTAGGGACCGTCTCTATATGTTGTCAACTTGTACTTCCCAAGCGCTTAGTACAGTGCTCTGCACACAGTAAGCGCTCAATAAATATGATTGAATGAATGAATGAATGAGTGAATCCCCCCCGCCCTACCTTCTACCCCGCCCAACAGCACTTGTATATATATATATATTTTTATAGATCTTTTGCACTATTTATTTTACTTGTACATATTCACTATTCTACTTATTTTGTTAACGATGTGCATATAGATTTAATTCTATTTGTTCTGACGATTTTGACACCTGTCTACATGTTTTGTTTTGTTGTCTGTCTCCATCTTCTAGACTGTGGGCCCGTTATTGGAGAGGGACCGTCTCTACATGTTGCCAACTTATACTTCCCAAGCGCTTAGTACAATTCTCTGAACACAGTAAGCACTCGATTGATTGATTTAATTGATTAAATGAATGAATGAATTATTTTAGAGCAGATCATGACCCTCAGCAATGTATTCCGATAGGTCGCCTTTCTCCTCTTTACCTATGTTCTGAACTTCACCAGAAATCTGACCATCGTCACCTTCTCTCTTCTTGACTCCTGTTTCTGCCCTCCCATGTACTTCTTCCTGCACACTTTCTCCTTCCTGGAGATCTTCATGTCCTCCTGCATTCCCAGATTCCTAGCTGCAAACATCACTGGGGACAGGACCATTTCTTACAATAGTTGTGTAACACAGCTGGTTTCTATATCCTGCCAGAGAAGACCGAGTTCTTCCTCCTGGCCGCCACAAGCGCGTAGTAAAATGCTCTGCACAGAGTAAACGCTCAATAAATACTATTGAATGAATGAATGAATGTCCAGATTTTCCAGTCAATAGTATTGATTGATTAAACACCTACCAAGTGCTGGTACCTACCAAGTGTTTGTAGCACGTTTGCCTCCAATACTTCAATTTCCACACTTTGAGAGTGTGAGCAGTGATCTCAGCCCTGTTCTCACACCCACGTGTGACAGTGAAGCACGACACTTTCCTATATCCCCCAGAATCAGAGTAATAGATCCATAAAGTAATCAGTCAGCCAATAGAATTGACTGTATACCTACTGTTTGCAGGGCTCTGAATTAGTTCTTGGGAGAGTACAGTAGAGTCAGTAGACATGATACTTGCCCTTAAGGAGCTCACTGTCTAATAATATTATTATTTATTGAGCACTTTTAAACAGTTGGGAGAATATTCAAGAATTAGTAATCAAACAATCAATAGTATGGATTGAATACTAACTATGTTTAAGTACTAAGTACTAGGAAGAGAACAGTAGAGTTAGTAATAATAATAATGATAATTGTGGCATTTCTTAAGCTCTTACTATGTGCTAGGCACTGTACTAAACGCTGGGGTGGATACAAGCAAATCGAGTTGATCACAGTCTCTGTCCTGCATGGGGCTTACAGTCTTAATCCCCATTTTATAGATGAGGGGACTGAGGCACAGAGGAGTGAAGTAAGTTATCCAAGGCCATACAGCAGACAAGTGGCAGAGTCGTAATTAGAACCCATGACCTTCTGACTCCCAGGTCTGTGCTTTCTAAACTACACCATGCTAGGGAAGATGATCCATGTCCTCAAAGAGCCTACAATCTAATAAATTTCAGGTAGCGGGAAGCCACTGAGTATAGAGGTGTTGATATAAGTGGGGGTGATGAGTATGAAAACTTTCCCTGCCCTCAACGATCTCATTTTCTTGGAAGCAACATGGTGTAAGGAATAGGGCACAGGCTTGGGAGTCAGAGGGTCATGGGTTGTAATCCCAGCTCCACCATCTGTTTGCTGTGTGACCTTGGGCAAGTCACTTCACTTCTCTGGGCCTCAGTTTCCTCATCTGGAAAATGGGGATTGAGACTGCGAGCCCCACTTGGGACAGGGACTGTGTTCAACCCAATTTGCTTGTATCCACCCTAGCATTTAGTACAGTGCCAGACACATAGTAATCGATCAACAAATACAATATTAATAATTATAATAATAATAATAAAATAGCAGAGAAGACAGTTCCCGTTATAGATGACGGACAATTGAGCGGCTACTGTGTGCCACAGTGGTGATTGCAATGCACTGAGCCTTCACAGTCTCATGCCCCCTCCCCCCACCTCGGCCCCTCGCCCCTATTGTCCTGCTGTCCGCATTGTCAAAGAGCTGGCAGGGAGAGCAGTTGCCACTTGCAGTCACCGAACAGAACATCTCCAGTCAACCATATTTATTGAGCACTTACTGTGTGCAGAGCATGTCCTAAGCGCTTGGGAGAGTACAATATAACAATACAACAGGCACATTCCCTGAGCACAACGAGTGTACAGTCTAGAAGGGGTGACAGACATTAGTATAAATAAATCAGTTACAGATATGTTGTTCGATGAATTACAGATGTCCAAGATCTCATCATCTGCAGACACCCCTGAGCTTTCCCGATGTGGTCAGGCATCGCTGAGTGTGTCACACGGTGGCATTCCCTGACTAAACCCTAATTTCCTCTTCTCCCACTCCCTTCTGCATCGCCCTGACTTGCTTCCTTTATTATTGCTCCCGTCCCAACACCACAGCACATATGTGCATATCTATAATTTCGTTTATTTATATTTATGTCTTTCTCCCCCTCCAGACTGTAAGCTCGCTGTGGGCAGGGAATATATCTGTTTATTGGTATAGTGTACTCTCCCAAGCGCTTAGTACTTTGCTCTGTATTCAATAAATATGATCGAATGAAATACGATTGAATGAATGAAGTAGGACTAAGGGCCGGAAGGATATTTTCCACTTTCTTGAGAACAGCAGGAGAATAAAAAAGAGCAACAGCAGCAGCTGCTACAGGAGCGCCCCAATACGGCTAGAGGTACAGTGGCCACTTTTGCCCCGCGGGTAGCCCAGGGACCAGGGACCACTAGGTGATGAGTGAAGCCTACCCCAGCTCCAGGAAGGAACCCTTCAAGATTCCCATCACTCCTTCTTCGAGGCTTATCCTGGCAAATTAAAATTCTTTGCTCGGGGGGATCGAGAGCCGAGTTCATTAGTTCCTTGCTATAAGCATCTCCAGGGAATGCCTTCTTTGTTATCTAAAAAGCCCTCCCCATCTACATTGAGAAGAACTCATAAAGGGGCTGAATTTTGTCCCTGTAAAATAAGGGCTGGGGGAGAGAAGAATAATGTCAAATCTCCTTTCTGTGACAGTTAGGAAGCAGCTTGCTTTCTCCAGTCTCAGTTATCTTGTCTTTCCTTCCCTCTAGAACGTACGTTTCTCCATCCCCGCTGGTAGGCTGGCAGGAAGGGTGTCCCCCAGGACCCCGACTCCTCTCCCCTCCGCAAACCGATGGAAGTAGCAGCAGCAGAAGGACGAAGATAAGGGAAATTCTGTCCTGTCTGGCAGGGCACCACAAAAATGGGAAGAGATTTGGGCTGTTTAAATGGAATGCAATTCTTCCTGAAAATAGGGAGAAGGTCGATTCGGATTTTCAAACGAACGAACCATATTTTCAGCGGGAAAACTCTGACCAAAACCTTCCAGAGTGTCAGAAAAGTAAGTACACATTCCTACTTAAATACCTAGGTCCTCCCGAAATCTGACCTCTGCTGGTTTCTCCTGTCCCATATCTGACCTTTCTGATTTGGTCAGGGAAGGAGATAGAGACAGCTGGAAAGGAATCGGCTGGATTAGTATTTTTGCTGGCTGGGCCGATCTCTGAGGGTTTGGGATTGGCCCGTGCCTCAGGTGATCTATTGTCCCTGGCAACTGTCTCCTTTTCACCAGGCAGATCCTGGCCTGGAGCCCTGCTAGGGATCCATTTGATGGTTCTCAGCTCTTGGATCCCTGGGATTCTAGCGCCAGCTCTGCCTGGCGATGGCTGATGCGACTGATGACTTCCCTGAAGCTGGGTTCAAAAATCCGGGTGAATTCCTCGATTGCTACTTTTTATTGCTGATCTCACCCATTAGATTGTAAACTCCCCACAGGCGGGGTCTGTAGTCTATTGTTGTGCTCTGTATGTAGTAAGCACACAATAAATACCACCGACGGATTGATTTTACTTCCCTAAGAGCCTATGAGAGTGTTTTGTATAGAAGAGTTGCCCAATAAACGCTGATGAGGATTGGGTTAATAAAGAAAGCCAGGGTAATGATAATGATTCGGTCCAATGAGAAAAGGAGAAGCATTCCAACTGGTTTCGTTGAGTTTCCCTTTTCAGCCTCTCTCCTCATTTAATCGTATTTATTGAGCGCTTACCTTTTTCAGAGCGCTGTACTAAGCGCTCGAAAGAGAATAATGTAACAATAAACAGAAAACTTCCCTGACCAACTTCACGTCTGCTTCCTCTCTTATCCTCAGTTGTGACCCCGGAGAAAATCTAGAGTCAGCGATGAGAAATCAGACCTCAGTGACCGAGTTCATCCTCCTAGGGCTGACAGACAATCCAGACTGGAAGATTGTCATCTTTTTATTCCTGCTACTCAGTTACCTGTTGAGCATCACTGGGAACCTGACCATCCTTCTAGACTGTGAGCCCACTGTTGGGTAGGGACTGTCTCTATATGTTGCCAACTTGTACTTCCCAAGAGCTTAGTACAGTGCTCTGCACACAGTAAGCGCTCAATAAATACGATTGATGATGATGATGATGATGATCCTCACTCTCACCCTACTGGACTCCCACCTCCGGACCCCAATGTACTTCTTCCTTCAGAATTTCTCCTTCCTAGAAATTTCGTTTACGTCGGTCACCATTCCCAAACTGCTGGTGGGTATTTCGACCGGGGACAGGACCATTTCCTATAATGCTTGTGTCATTCAGCTGTTCTTCTTCATCTTCCTGGGGGGGACGGATTTCTTCCTCCTGGACGCCGTGTCCTACGATCGCTATGTCGCCATCTGCCTGCCGCTGCTCTACTTGACCATCATGATTCGGAGAGTCTGCACCCTGCTAGTCCTCTGCTCCTGGCTGGTCGGCTTCCTGATCATCTTTCCGGGCCTCATCCTGGGTCTCCAGCTGGATTTCTGTGACTCGAACGTCATCAACCATTTCACCTGTGACACTGCGCCCATGCTGGAAATCTCGTGCACTGACACGCAATTATTAGAGAAGATGAATTTTATATTTGCATTTAGGACACTCCTGGTCACTCTGGCACTAGTCGCTGTGTCCTACACGGCCATCATCTGCACCATCCTGAGACTGCCCTCCACCCAGCAAAGACAAAAAGCCTTTTCCACCTGCTCCTCCCACATGATCCTCATCTCCCTCTCTTATGGCAGCTGCATATTCACGTACATCAAGCCATCCCCCAAGGAAGGTTTAGACTTCAACAAGTGGGTGGCGGTGCTAAACACTTCCGTGGCCCCCATGCTGAACCCCTTTATCTACACCCTACGAAACCAGCTGGTGAAGCAGGCCATCAAGGACGTAGCCAAGAAGGTGATTTTCTTAAAGAAAAATTAAGAGGCTTTGGATCCTTGTTTGTGATTCTGTAACAGAAAAAGAAATTGAATGGCCAAAGCTTTCCTTCCTGAGGATGGACTTATAGCTCCCCCTCAGGTCTTCCTTCCTCATCCTCTTTTTCTGTTTCTGCTCCCAAGTCTGAGCCGCTCGCCACTTTGTCGACTAGACCTGCCCCATCCATTTCGGCAACAACTTCAGAGCTAGTTGTGATCGTATGAGTAGTAGAATAATAATTGTGGTATTTGTTAAGTGCTTACTATTTGTCAGGTATTGTATTAAGCGCTGGGCTGAATACAAGCAAATCGGGCTGGACAGAGTCTCTGTCGCTCATGGGGTTCAGGATAGTAGTAGTAGTAGTAGTAGTAGTAGTAGTAGTAGTAGTAGTAGTAGTAGTAGTACTTTCCCATCACTGTAGACAGCACCACCATCCTTCCTGTCTCACAAACCCATTACCTTGGCGTTATCCTTGACTCCTCTCTTTCATTCAACTCACAAATTCAATCCATCGTGAAGTCCTGAGGTTCCACCGTCACAACATCGCTAAAATCCGCCCTTTCCTCTCCATCCATACTGCTACCACGCTAATACATTCACTCATCCTATCCCGTCTGGATTACTGCATTAGTCTCTCCATGCTGACCTCCAGCCTCCTATCTCTCCCCACTGTAGTCCATACTTCACTCTGCTGCCCGGATCATTTTTCCACCAAAACGTTCTGGACACGTCACCCCTCTCCTCGAAAAAAAATCCAATGGTTGCTCATCCACTTCCATATCAAACAAAAATTCCTCTCCATTGACATTAAAGCACTCCATCACCTTGCTCCCTCCTACCTCATCTCGCTTCTCTCCTTCTACAATCCAGCTTGCAAACCTCGCTTCTCCAGTGCTAATCTACTCACTGTGCCTTGATCTCGCCTGTCTTGCCACCAAGCCCTAGTCCACATCCTGCCTCTGGCTTGGAACGCACCCCCTCCTCAAATCCGCCAGATAATTACTCTCCCCCCACCACTTCAAAATTTTACTGAAGGCACATCTTCTCCAAGAGGCCTTCCCAGACCAAGTCACACTTTTCCTCATCATGCATTCCCTTCTACGTTGCCATGACTTGTTCCCTTGGCTCTTCCCCCATCTCCCAGCCCCACAGCACATATGTATATAACTGCAATTTTATTTTTTTGTATTGTTAATAATAATGATGATGGCATTTAGTGCTTACTATGTGAAAAGCACTGTTCTAAGCGCTAGGGAGTTTACAAGGTGATCAGGGTGTCCCACGTGGAGCTCACAGTCTTAATCCCCATTTTACAGATGAGGTAACTGAGGCCCAGAGAAGTTAAGTGACTTGTCCAAAGTCAAACAGCTGACAAGTGGCAGAGCCGGGATTTGAACCCATGACCTCTGACTCCATAGCCCGTGCTCTTTCCACTGAGCCATTTGTATTGATGTTTGTCTTCCCCTTTACCTTGTAACCTCCCCAGCACTTAGAACAGTTCTTTACACATAGTAAGCACTTAATAAATGCCATCGTTACTATCATTACTATTAGTATTCCCCAACCTCAGACTGTGAGCTCACTGTGGGCAGGGATTGTCACTCTTTATTGTTGCATTGTACTTTCCCAAGCGCTTAGTACAGTGCTCTGTGCACATGAAGCGCTCAATAAATACGACTGAACGAACGAATGAATAAATAAATGAATAAATAAATGAATGAATGAATGAATAAATAAATACTTAAATAAATAAATAAATAAATAAATAAATAAATAAATAAATAAATAAATAGTAGTAATAGTGATTCTCTGTTTCTCCCATCTTCAGTCCATACTTTACTCTGCTGCCCGGATCATTTTTCTTAAAAAAAGGCTCAGTCCATATCTCCCCTCTCCTCGAAAACCTCCAACTGTAGATCATCTATCTGTGAATCAAATAGAAAAACCTAACTATAGGCTTTAAGGCACTTAATCATCTCTCCCGCTTCTACCTTACTTCACTCATCTCTTACTGAAACCAAACCCACACACTTAGCTTCTTTAATACCAGCCTACTCATTGTACCTCAATCCCTTCTTTCTCACCACAGACCTCTTACCCACATCCTCCCTCTGGCTTGGAATTCCCTCCCTCTTCATATCTGACAGGCCACCACAATCCCCACTTCATTCATTCATTTATTCATTCAGTCAATCGAATTTAATGAGAGCTTACTGTGTGCAGAACACTGTATTGAGTCTTGGGAGAGTACAATATAGAGATCAATAGACACATTCCCTGTCCACAAAGAGTTTACAGTCTAGTGGGGGAGGCAGACTTGGATATAAATAAATAAATTACTGATCTGTACATGAATGCTGTGGGTCTGCGATGGGGGTGGATAAAGTGAGCAGGTCAGAGCGAATTGGAAAGGACTGGGAGAAGAGGAAAGGAGGGCTTAGCCAGGGAAGACCTCTTGGAGGAGTTGTGCCTAGAGAAGCAGCGTGGCTCATTGGAAAGAGCACGGGTTATGGAGTCAGAGGTCATCGGTTCAAATCCCGGCTCCACCAATTGTCAGCTGTGTGACTTTGGGCAAGTCACTTAACTTCTCTGTGCTTCAGTTACCTCATCTGTAAAATGGAGATTAAGACTGTGAGCCCCTCGTTGGACAACCTGATCATCCTGTACCCTCCCCAGCGCTTAGAACAGTGTTTTGCACATGGTAAGTGCTTAATAAATGTCATATTTAAAAAGTCCTAGTAAATCATATCTCCTCCAATATCCCTCCCCTGACTAAGCCCTCTCTTCTGTGTCACCTAAGGACTTGGATTCGAACACCATAAGCACTTTGATACATAACGATCTGTAATTTATCTTGGCGTCTGTCTCCCTCTTTAGACTTTAGGCTTCTTGTAGGCAAGGCTCATGACTACCTACTCTACTGTGTTGTACTCTCCCAAGTGCATTGTATAGTGGTTTGCACACAGGAAGTGTTCAGTAAATGTCATTGACTGTTTGACTGATCGATAATTGTAGAAGCAAAAAAAGTAATAATAGCAAAGCAGCAGTAGTGGTAGCAGAAGTAATAACACTAATAGAAGTAGTCATAGTAGATATAGTAGTAATAGTAGCAGTAGACGTAATAGCAGTAGTAATAGAATGAGTGAATGAATGAATATTAATGAATTATTATTATAGTATTTGTTAAACGCTTACTATGTGCCAGGCATAGTTCTACGCTTTGGGGTAGATACACGATATTCGGGTTGGACACATTCTCTGTCCCACATGGGGCTCACAATCTTAATCCTCGTTTTCCAGATGAGGGAACCGAGGCACAGAGAAGTGAAGTGACTTGCCCAAGGTCAGAGAGTAGGCAAGTGGTAGAACGGGGAATCTCACTGAACACTCAGTAACTTGTTCTGATCACTCCATTTATAAATATACTTTTCTATCTCGCCCATTAGAGTGGAAGCTCCTCGTGGGCTGAGAATGTGTCACATGTTTTTTACCAACCAATTTCTACTGACCTCAAATGAGAAATCCTCTCTGCTGGCTTTTGGACTGTCATCCTGCAATCTTCCCGATACCAGTCTAATCTCTTCTCCCAAGCCTCCTACCCAGACTGTGGCCTTTCCTCCTCCCAAGCAAACCTTCCAAATGGACCTCGCTGGCGATCCTGCAATATTCCATAACCTACTCCCTTACTGCTTCAGGAAGCACCCTGCCCTCTTCCCTTAGCCAGAACACAACGGAACCTTGCCTCAAAGCCAAATGTTATTTCCTTCAGGAAGCCTTCCTTGATTGATAGCTCCCTTTCCTGGTTGGAATGTCCCATTAGCCACTTTCACTACCTTGTGCATTTCTTTTTTAGTCGTGTGCTTGTAAGTTTTGTGAGTGTGACTGTGACTCGTATTTGAATGACTTGCCCGAGGTGATCAAAAGACCAGTGACAGAGCTGGGACAAAAACCTAGATAATCGACTGTCTGTTCCACCTATGGCAGACAAGATAACTCCTTCTCCTCCAAACCATTTTTCAATACCCACCTCCGCCATGATGGATCCCAGAAAAAAGTAAAATGGGGTTAAGTAACCTCTAGTCCCGCAGAATGTAATCTATCTCGTTTATTGTGGCATTTGATAAGCATTTACTATGTGTGAAGTAGTCAGTCATTCAGTTAATCATATTCGTAGAGCACTTACTGTGAGCAGAGCACTGCACTAAGCGCTTGAGGGAATACAATACAACAATAAACAGACACATTCCCTGCTCACTACGAGCTAACAGTCCGAAGGAGAAGAGAGTCATTAATAAATAAAAAGCACTCTTCTAAGCCCTGGGGCAGATACAAGTTTATCAGGTCCCTGTCCCACATGGGGTTTACAGTTTAAATTGGAGGGAAGAAGTTAAACCTGATCAGTGTCAACTGATAATCTCACACGATGTTAGCAGAACAGTGCTGCCTTCTTCGTTTCTATAACAGGAAAGAGTAACTGCTCTGCGAAGAAAATGGTGATATCACTGCTCTTCACAGGAAAAGTGAACTCAACTTTGAAAAATAAACAAATGTCATTACTCTATTTGTACTGAATATCTCCTTTCTGTCTTCAAACTTGAGGGCTGTTGGAAGTGATCATAGCTGATCCTATTTAATGAACGATCCTGGGCAGCGATGAATCTCTTTCTCCAGTCACCCAGAGGCCATGGAAAAATCAGTAGGGAGTGAGGAAGGGAAAGAAAAGAATGTATGTCTCACGTCATTACTCTCGTACTACAACGCAGCCCACACACTTTGTTCCGCCAATGCCAATGTACTCAATGTAATTCGATCTCGCATATCTAGACGCTTACCTCTCGTCCACGTCCTGCCTTTAGCCTGGAACATCCTCCGTTTTCATAATCGACAGAAAATTACTCTTCCCACCTTCAAAGCCTTATTGAAGGCACATCTCCCCCAAGGAGACGTCCCTGACTAAACCCTCATTTCCTCTTTTCCCCCCTCCCTTCTGAGTTACCCTGACCTGCTCTTTTTATTCATCACGCTCCGCCAAGCACCATAGCACAGCACATATGTATATATCTGGACTTTATTTATATTAATGTCCATCTACCCCTCTAGACTGTAAGTCTGTTGTGGACAAGGAATGTGTCTGTTATGTTGTTGTGTTGTACTCTCCCAAGCCCTCAGTACAGTGTTCTGCTCACAGTGAGTGCTCAATAAAAACGATTGTTCAATAGAGGTGGACATCTGTGTCTCCTGACTCTAAAACCATATATCTCAGAACCTTGGACAATTCCCACGTCCCCTGCTTCTAGATCCAGCACTGGATAGTGTGGGACAGGGGGATAGAGGGATAGACTGGATAGAGGGACAGAAATAATCCAGTGATATTCAAGATAGCGAAATAATAATAATAATAATAATAATAATAATAATGTAATTTATTAAGCACTTACTATGTGCAAAGCAATGTTCTAAGCGCTGGGGCGGTTACAAGGTGATCAGGTTGTCCCATGGGGGCTCACAGTCTTAATTCCCATCTTACAGATGAGGTAACTGAGACAAAGAGAAGTTAAGTGACTTGCCCAAAGTCACACAGCTGACAAATGGCGGAGCCAGGATTTGACCCCATGACTTCTGACTCCAAAGCCTGTGCTCTTTCCACTGGGCCACGCTGCTGCTCTGATATGAGGATGTTCTAGTGATACTCTAGATAGTATCGCAGAAAGGAAGTGCTAGCTGTTGCCCAAAATTCTGACCCAAATCAGACCGTCACTCTGGAGCTTTCTACCACTTCTTAACATTGGAGAAAATGGAAGGAGAGGGAAAACATGCATATTTTCCTGGAAAATTTGCTGTGGCTAATTTGGGCTCTCGGGAGAGCGCCCCTCCCCACCCCCTACCCCAGGATAAACCCAGTGTCTCTGCCCTTCCAAGGAGAAGAACCGAGCCAGGGGTCTCCAGGCTGAGGTCCAGCAGCCCTCGTCTCGCCTCTATGCTCTGAGCACCTGTTTCTGCTCTCCGTTCTGTTTCTCAAGGGCCCCAGTCTCTGTTGTGTGCCATCGTGGTTAACGGCATAGATTAATTAGTGCTCCCCGAGGCTTCCCGCAGCTCGGCTGTGGCTCTTCGCCCCCGTTTGCCCAGAGGCCATCGCGAACAGAGCGGATTAAACCAGCCTGACTCTCGGCCTTCAGAGTCTCTCGCTTCCCTGCTCAGTGAGTAGGACTCCTTCATCCGCACAAACCATAATCCACGCCGATGATCCCGACAGCGTTGATATGGCCCCAAAAGCAAAAGCCAGCAGGGTCCTGGATGAGTTCTGGGGAAAACAGGTGGGGAATACCTCCGGGATTCCCCGCGCCCCTCCAACAACCAATCAATCAATCAGTCGTATTTATTGAGCGCTTACTGTGTGCAGAGCACTGTACTAAGCGCTTGGGAAGTACAAGTTGGCAACATATAGAGACAGTCCCTACCCAACAGTGGGCTCACAGTCTGGAAGGGGGAGACAGAGAACAAAACCAAACATATTAACAAAATAAAATAAATGGAATAGATATGTACAAGTAAAATAAATAAATAAATGGAGTAATAAATATGTACAAACATATATACATATATACAGGTGCTGTGGGGAAGGGAAGGAGGTAAGACGGTGGGGATGGAGAGGGGTAGAGGAAGGAGGGGGCTCAGTCTGGGAAGGCCTCCTAGAGGAGGTGAGCTCTCAGTAGGGCCTTGAAGGGAGGAAGAGAGCTAGGTTGGCGGATGTGAGGAGGGAGGGCATTCCAGGCCCGGGGGATGACGTGGGCCGGGGGTCGACGGCGGGACAGGCGAGAACGAGGCACGGTGAGGAGATTAGCGACAGAGGAGCAGAGGGTGCGGGCTGGGCTGTAGAAGGAGAGAAGGGTGGTGAGGTAGGAGGGGGCGAGGTGATGGAGAATCTTGAAGCCGAGGGTGAGGAGTTTCTGCCTGATGCGCAGGTTGATTGGTAGCCACTGGAGATTTTTGAGGAAGGGAGTAACACGCCCAGAGCGTTTCTGGACAAAGACAATCCGGGAGTGGGGAGAGACACGAGGATGGGAGATCAGAGAGGAGGCTGATGCAGTAGTCCAGACGGGATAGGATGAGAGCTTGAACGAGCAGGGTAGCTGCTTGGATGGAGAGGAAAGGGCGGATCTTGGCAATGTTGCGGAGCTGAGACCGGCAGGATGTGGTGACGGCTTGGATGTGAGGGGTGAATGAGAGAGCGGAGTAGAGGATGGCCCGAGGTTGCGGGCTTGTGAGACGGGAAGGATGGTAGTGCCGTCAACAGTGATGGGAAAGTCAGGGAGAGGGCAGGGTTTGGGAGGGAAGACAAGGAGTTCAGTCTTGGACATGTTGAGGTTTAGGTGGCGGGCAGACATCCAGATGGAGATGTCCTGAAGGCAGGAGGAGATGCGAGCCTGGAGGGAGGGGGAGAGAGCAGGGGCAGAGATGTAGATCTGGGTGTCATTAGTGTATAGATGACAGTTGAAGCCGTGGGAGCGAGTGAGGACACCAAGGGAGAGACTGTAGATCAAGAACAGAAGGGGACCAAGAACTGAACCTTGGGGAACCCCCACCGTAAGGGGATGGGAGGGGGAGGAGGAGCCTGCAAAAGAGACTCAGAATGAATGACCGGAGAGATAAGAGGAGAACCAGGAGAGGACGGAATCTGTGAAGCCAAGGTTGGATAGCGTGTTGAGGAGAAGGGGGCAGTTCACAGTGTCGAAGGCAGCTGAGAGGTCGAGGAGGATTAGGATAGAGTATGAGCCGTTGGATTTGGCAAGCAGAAGGTCATTGGTGCCCTTTGAGATGGCGGTTTCCGTGGAATGTAGGGGACGGAAGCCAGACTGGAGGGGTCGAGGAGAGAATTGGTGTTGAGGTAATCGAGGCAGCACGTGTTGACGACTCGTTCAAGGAGTTTGGAAAGGAATGGTAGGAGGGAGATGGGGCGATAACTAGAAGGTGAGAATTGATTAAGCACCTACTTGATTGGTGCGTGTACAGCACGATTCCGAGCTCTTGGGGGAGTAAAACAGAGTTAAGAATGTCCGGACCTGGGAGTCAGAAGGATCTGGGTCCAATCACGGCCCGGCCACTTCTTTGTTGTGTGACCTTGGGCAAGTCATGTACTCAGGTACATCGTCTGTAGAATGGAGAGTAAGACTATGAGCTCCACTGGGACATGGACTGTATCCAACCTGATTACCTTGTATCTACCCAGAGCTTATCACAGTGCCTGTCTCATGGTAAGTGTTTAAGAAATACCATAAAAAGTCCCTGTCCTCATGGAGTTAACAGTCTAGCGGGGGAGACTGTAGGGGAGAGGGATTAATTCAGAGAAAAGTGTTGGTAAAGGAAAGATTGAAACTAAGGACAATAAAATAAGAAACGAGGCTGATGGGGTAGATAGTTCAAAGACACTGCCGCCTACTCTTCTTTGGACACTTCACTTATTCAATCGTATTTATTGAACGCTTACTGTGTGCAAAGCACTGTACTAAGTGCTTAGAAAGTACAGTTCGGCCATAAATAGAGACAATCCCTACCCAACAACAAGCTCAAAGTCTAGAACGGGGGAGACACAGCACTTGTACATTGCAGCTAGTGTTGCTGAATGACAGTAACCTTATTAAGGGCAGGGAGTATGTCTGTTATTGTTATATTGTGTTCTCCCAAGCACTTAGTACAGTGCTCTGCACACAATGAGCCCTCAAAAAATTCGATTGAATGAATGAACGACTGAATGAAGGAAGGGAGAGAGCAGGGGTTCACTGCTCCTGGTCACTCCACCTGGGTCACAGGCTGCTTCTGTGCCAACCCTCACTTCCCCTCTCCCTTCAGCTGCATAAACAGGTCCAGTCAACGAGACCAAGAAACCACGGGAAACGGCCCGGGGGTGACAGCGTTCATCCTCGTGGGGCTCACCGATGACCCCCACCTGCAGGCTCCTCTCTTCTCTATCCACCTTCGCATTAAGTGTCACCGGGAATCTGACCATCGTCACCGTCACCTTGCGGGACTCCCTCCTCCGCACCCCCATGTTCTTCCTCCTGCGCAGTTTCTCCTTGCTGGAGGTCGCCTTCACATCGGCCAGCATTCCCAGATTCCTGGTCACAACTTCACCGGAGACAGAACCATTTTCTTTTCCAACTGCTTCACTCAGCTGTTCTTCATCATCTTTCTGCTGATGAAGGAGTTCGTCCTCCTGGCCGCATGTCCAACGACCGCTACGTCGACTTCTGCCAGCCCCTGCACTACACGACAGTCATCATCCGGGGCTTCTGAGCTCTGCTGGTCCTCTGCTACTGTCTGGCTGGGTTCCTGGTCGTCTTTCCGCCACTCATTGTTCTCCTCCATCATGATTTCTGCTCCTCCAATATCATCAACCACTTCATCTGTGATTCGTCTCCCATGCTATAGCTCTACTGCTCGGATACCCTGTTCTTGGAGATAATGGCTTTCCTCCTGGCCTTGAGGACGCTCCTGGCCACCCTGGCTCTGGTGACCGCGTCCTACATAGCCATGATCTGCGCCATCCTGAGACTGCCCTCCATTCAGCAGAGGAGAGAGGTCTTTTCCACCTGCTCCTCACACATGGTCATGGTCTCCATGACATTTGGCAGTTGGCATTTGGCATCTTCATGTACATCAAACTGTCCGCCAAGGACAGGCTGGAACTGACCAAAGGGGTGGCGGTGCTCAACATTTTTGTTACCCCCATGCTGAACTCCTTCATCTACACTCTGCAGAACGAGCAGGTCAAGCAGTTCTTCAGGGCCCTGGTGCACCCAGTGGGATTTTCCTCCAGAAACTGAGGGATCACCTGCGATAAAATACCACAGGAAAATCTGCAGGAGTCGCAAATGGTCGACCACAGAGTTTCGGTGCCTGTACATTAGCCTCACCTGATGCCCGACAAACAGGACCTGGCCGTTCTCTAGCCCTCTGTGTGCCCCCACACCCGCCCTCCTGTAAACCCCTCCCTTGGCCAGGTTCCCCCTGAAACCCCCTCCCTTCTGTCCTCATCCATTTAGAAGGGAATCTTTCCTTTTTCCTCCACACGATACAGATGTTCCGAGGTTCGCTCTGCAGGTCGGTGCCGAAGCTGTTGGAGTATCACAGGTGCTGTGTGTGTGTGTGTGTGTGTGTGCGTGTGTGTGTGTGTGTGTGTGTGTTTTTCCAAGTCTCCTTCCGTGTCCTAGCTGAGTGCTTGCACCTAGATCTTTGATGTCACTTGATTTCACTGGTCGTCGGCGGAGGGGAACCCAAAGGCTCACCACCTCTCGATACTATCCTATTGCTCTTACACTTCTACCCTCTTGCTCGCCCCATCTCATTCCCACTTCCTGTCATCTCAGCACGTATGTATGTGTAAACATTAGATTTAATTATAGTGATATATTCTTATTTGGGCAGGGGTTTGAGCTGTCATTAGAAAACCAGTGTAGCCTAGTCCATAGGGCAGAAGCCTGAGAGTCAGAAGGACCTGGGTTTAATCCCGGCTCTGCCATTCGTATGCTGTGTGACCTTGGGCAAGTCACGGCTCATCTCTGTATCTCAGTTACCTCATCTGTAAAATGGAGATTAGAACTGTGAGCCCCATATGGGACAGGGACTGGGTCAAACATAATTAATTTGCATGTACCCCAGCGCTTACTACAGTGTCTGACACATAGTAAGCACTTACCAAAAACCAAAAAACAGCATTCCAATCTGTCTTATTTGTTCTGCTTCCTTCCTGATCCTTATTCTTACTTTGATTCCCACTCTTTGGAAATCATTTTTCTCTGTTTCCCTTATTTGATTGGAAATGCCTGGATAGCAGGAACTCGGTGTCTTTCTTTAGTTGTGCTCTCCCAAGCACTTAATACAGTGCCTAGAGTTAAATCAGTAGGCAGTCACTAGATTCCATTTGATTGATTGATGAATTTCTTAGCACTCCGTATGTCCTCAATAAATGCAAACAAATTGATTGAAGGATTACTTTGCACTCAGTATGTGCTCAATAAATGCCATCTGATTGATGGATGGATTGTTCTGCACTCTCTAGGCTGTCAATAAATGCCATGAGATCTTTGAGCAGTCGGTGCTTAATAAATACCATTGAATGACTGATTTGCCAGTTGAGCAAATAATTGCTAGACCTGACATCCTATTTGGTCTGGACGGGAGCATCTCGATGCGAGAGTGGAGGTTCTACAAGGGAACTGAGTTTCAGGGAAAGGTGCAGGGAGCACTGAGCCCAGAGAAACTCAGCCCAATACTTCACCACCTCTGGACCTAGCAGAAGGGAGAAGGGAGATCCCCATTTTTCCACCTTGCTTACTCTCCTCTTAGTTACCTGGACTAGGGATTACTGGTTGAGAATGGCTGTGGCCGCGCCCCATCCCTCCGGATATGTCTCCAGTCCGAGTATTAAACGTTCACAGCCAGAGCCACCAAAGCATCTACCATTCAGTAGTGTCCCCGGACTCATCCCTGGAGATACTTTCATTAGTTTCACGCTTGGTCCCCATATGCCGACTGAGAACCAAAGAGAATAAAACCCTCACCCTTCTTCCTGCAGAAGGTAGAGAAGTCCATCTCCTGTCGCAGGGGTCTAAACGGTCTCCCGTACTTTTAGCCTGCTCCATCCATCCTCTGCCCAGAAGAGAAGAAAGGCCTTTTCCATCTTCTCCCATAAATGTAGTGGTCTCCATCACATATATCAGCTGCATCTTTATGTCCATCAAACTTTCCACTTAGGACAGGGTGGACCTGACCAAGGGGGCAGGGGTGTTCAATACCTCTGTGGCCCCTATGCTGAACTACTTCATCTACATCCTGCAAAACAGTAGGCTTTCAAGGTACCTGGTGCACTGGGTTGGGTTTTCCTCTGGGAAGTGTGATGAGGCGGGATGAGAAGGAGAAGTCAAGCAACACGGGGGCCACAGTATTCCAGTCAATCAACCGATGGCATTTATTGAGCACTTACTGTGTGCTTACTGAGCTAGGCTCTTGGGGAGTACAGTACAACGAGATGGTAGACACGTTCCCGGCCTACAAGGAATTTACAATCCAGAGGGGGAGACAGACATTAATAGTAATAATTGTATTTGATAAGCACTTACTATGTTCCAAGCACTATTCTAAGCGCTGTGTTCTAAGCCCTGGGTAGATAACAAGGTAATCAGTTTGTCCCCCATGGGGCACACAGTCTTAATATTCATTTTACAAATGAGGTAAAGTAGGCACAGAGAAGTTAAGCTGCTTGCCAAAGGTCGCAGAGCGACACGTGGCAAAGTCTGGATTAGAACCCACGTCCTCTGACGCCCAGGGCCGTGCTCTTTCCACTAAGCCACGCTGCTTCTCTAATATAATAACATTAATATAAAGAAAGAAATTATTGATATATACCTTAGTGCAGTGATGCTGAGGGTGTGTGATGATTACATGCTTAAAGGGTGCAGATCCAAGAGGATAGGCCACACCGAAGGTTCTGCAATAAAACATCAAACATTTTAAGCTTTTATTGGAATCACGTCAATCCTGCTGTTTTAATAATTTGATCAAAAACTGGCTAGAAAAACTAGAATAGCAAGGCTACAAACTCCACTCTCTCATTTGTGAACCGTAAAATGGGGACAAAATACCCATTTGCTAGAGTTCTACCTGAGCAGCCATATCCAGCTTATCTCTACAGTTCACTTCATTCCAACAATTCCACCAGTCTGACCTGCCTGCATCTACACCATTAGCTTTCCAGTCTCTCTTCCTCGGTCAGGTGGGAACTATTTGTTGGCAACAAACATGTCTCGACCAGTCAATCAACCAATAATTTGATTGAGCACCAACTGGTTGTTGAAGGCTGTACTGAGCTCTTGGGAGAGGACCACATAATTGATAAAAACAATTCCTGCCCGCAAGAAGTTTGTAACCTGTCCGGAAAGACAGACACTACAATTGATTGCAGGTGGGAAGAGGAAATGGAGAATAAAGATGTGAGTATGTTTAAAAAGATGCTTAAGTGAAGGGAATAATAAAGTGACAGTTGGTGGAATGAGAAATCAGGGAAGAAATTAATCGGAACTAGCACGTCCATTCAGGTTTCCAAGTGGTTAATACAGCACATTGCACCGTGAACTGAATGAAGGAGATGTGTTGAGCATAACACCAAAGTTATGGGCTTGTGAGACAGGGAGGATGCTAATCAAATATATATATATATATATATGATCCAACATATATACATGAGTAGAGAGGAGGGAATAAATAAGTCCATATGTGCTGGAATTGGCTGAAGGAATGATATGGCTCTGGGGAGTGAGAAATTAATTGGAGAAAGCTTGTTGGAGGAGATGAGATTTTAGGAGGGTGTTCAACGTGGGGAGAGCTGTGGCTTGTCTGACATGGGAAAGGAGGGAGTTCCAAGTCTCTCCACCGCTCAAATCCTTCCGACTGTTATCCATTCCTGTTCACAACAAGCAGAAACTCCTGACCATGAGTTTCAAGACTATCTCTCAGCATTCTCACTCTTCTGCTTATGCATTCCCTTCTCCCACCACACCCCGGTTTTCACTCTTCGCGCCTTCCAAACTAACCTAATAGCCATGCCTCATTCTCAACTCTCCCATCGCTGACCCCGGCTCCATGCCCTTCCTCCTACCTTGAACAACTTCCCATTTCATACCTGCCAGACCACTATTCACTTTAAAACCCTTCTGAAATTCCTCTTCCTCTAGGAGTCCTTGCCTACTTATTTTTCTTTCATCGAGGTCTCATCTTCCTAATCACCACCTCAGCCCTTATTCAATACTAATTATCCTTAATACTTCTAATCATATCAATTTAGTCTCTCTCAGGTACTCTCTCAGCATTTTAAGATGAGCCATATCTAGCATATATGACTTTATTTAAACCCATCTTCAGCACTTGCATATTCATCTTTATTCAAATGTACATTCAGTTATTTAAACTGACCACTCTAGTGGGAAATTATTACTACATTCGTTATTATCATTATTGTTGTTGTATTTGCTAATCGTTTACTGGGTGCCAGACACTGTGTTAGGTACTGGAATAGGTACAAGACCATCACGTCAGACGCAGTCCCTGTTCCACACTAAGACCAGTCTAAATTGGAGGTAGAATAGTTATCAAATCCCCATTGAATAGCTAAGGAAAGTGAGGCAGAGATAGGTTAGGTGACTTGCCCAAGGTTACACAGCAGACAAGTAGCAGAGCAGGGATCAGAACCTGGTTCCTGTAACTTCCTGGCCTGTGCTCTTTCCACTAGCCTACATTGCTTCTTCTTCTCGTACCTTCCTTCCTCATTAGATTGAAATATTCTTGAGGACAGGGGACATGTATTTTTACTCTATTGCATTCTCTCAAGAATTTAGCACCTTTCAATATCCACCAGGTAAATACCACTGACCGGTTGGTTGTATAAGAAATTGTACAGCTCACTGCTCCCAGCAGGCCCTCATGGCTAATACTACTGCAGTATGTGATCGTCTATTTAAGCCCTTACTGTCCCATAAATATATCTTCCTATTTTATCCGTAATTCATTTTTTGTTTCTCTCCCTGTTAGATTGTAAACTCCTTGAGGAGAGAGACCATGTCTTCTACCTCTATTTTTAATTTTTATTTTCTCAGAGTTTGGCACAGAGGTCTGGACACCGTATATGCTCTCGATGGATTGGGAATGTGTGTTTTCCTCCTGGATGGGCTTGGGAAAGAACTGGTGGCTATGAATCCCTGAGCGCAGTCCCTGAGGAGAACCAGTGTTGATGGAGTCAGAGATAGGGGCCCAGCCAGAAGGTCCTGATGTAGAGTGGGGCAGCAACGGACTGATGGATGAGCCTCTCCCCTCCCGAAGGCTAAAGATGGTGTCGCTGCCCCTTCCTGGAGAGGAACTCAGCCAAGGTCTCCAGACTGGGTCCCTGTAGTCCCTATTTCATCTCTAAGTGCTGAGCCCCCGACCCTGCCCTCCGAGGTCCCCCCGGCCCCGTTCTCCTCGGGCCCCAGTCTCCACTGGCCACCACCGAGGATAACGGTGTAGACTCATTAGCGCTCCTCAGCGCTGCTCCCCGGGAGCTGATCACAAACACAGCGGATAAAACCTGGCTGGCTCCTGCCCTGCCAGCCTTCAGTTACCCGACTCCCCGCACGGAGAACCGGGTCTGTTGTTGCGGCTGTTGGAATGCGGGCCACGAGTAGCCTTGAAACCTCTCTTCTGGCCACCGTCTCCTGTTGCTCTTGTCTTATTTGTGATTGACTTTGTGGTTTCGACGCCATCCTTCTGCTTAATTATGATTAGATAGGAAAGTTTCCAGGGACCGGGTTTAATTCTTCCATGGGTAATTTTCCCAGTGTTTAGTGCAGTGCTAGGCGCTATTGCTACTCCTTACTCCGGTGCTGGAGGAGGGAGCGGACCTCCTCTCTGTGATCTCTAAGAGTCTTAACCACTCCCCGAGGGTCCGGAGCATGGGAAGGTCACCTGGGGTGGGCCCTGTCACTCTGGGTTCTGGATCGGATCTCGTCTCGGAATTGCAGTGGGGATAAAGGGCCAGGAGCCGACCTTCAGCTGGCCTGGGATGGACCGCCCAAGAGAGGGTCTACTTAACGACGAACCAAAGGGACAGAGAGGGGGGTCAGAGGAGAAGGCCTGGATGTGGCGATGTTGGAAAGTGCTACCTGGTCCCTCCCGTCCCCTCCTCTGGTGCCTTCCGAGTTCACCTTCTCAGGGTCGCCATCACGAGCCTGATCACGGGAAAGTGAGTATGTGCCTTCTCTCATCTATGCTCTTCCTGCTTTCATTCTCTTCATTTCTAAAGCATATGGGGAGCTCGTGTGAGCTGACTCGTGTGCCTTCGTCGGCTCTAGAACCCTCACAGACATTTTTATTGTTATTAGGGGCGACACTGGACATTAAGTATCAATATTATTTATTATCACCATTATCATCATTGTTGTTGCCCTAGTTGCAGTTGTTGGTTTTGTTGTTATGGCACTTACTGAGAGCTTGGGTAGATGAATGGCATTCATAGCAGATATATTCCCTGTCCCACACTGGACTCAAACCTCATCCCCACTTTACAGAGGGGAAAACAGAGGCCCAGAGAGGCGAAGGGATTTCTCTAAGGTCACATAGCAGGTAAAGGACAGATCTAGAATGAGAACCCAGTCCTACCTCTAAACTACCCAGCCTCCTTCATGTTTTTCAGTCCAGCAAAGGAGGCCACTGGTCTGTGTAAATCAGGTGAACAAGAGCCACTGGCATCTCCCCGAACGGGCGTTGGGGTGGCTCCTGGGCAGATGTCATTCCACATGGAACAGAAGGAAGACCTTACTCCCACCTTGGAGTACCGGGCCCGCTGTTAGTGGAGTTGCCCAGTCAGGTCAGCCTTCAGTTCGTATATGTGATGGACTGTCTTCACTTTTCAGAAGGAGGCAGAACAACCTAGTGAAAAGAGCACGAGATTGGGAGTCCCGCCTGGCTTCTAGTCCCAGCTCACCCTCTGGTTTATTAGCTAACCCTGGACAAACACTTCACCACTCTGAGCTTCAGCTTCTTCCTCTATAAATGAGGATAAGCTAGACTTTAATTCCCCCTGAGGGATAGAAATTGGGTCTGATGTGACCATCTTGAATCCAACTCAGCACTTCAGGTGGTGCTTAGCACACAGGGCACGCTTTTTTAAGGCTGTAATTGATTCATCAATTACCCAGGATAATTCATGGATTGGGTATAACCACCTCCCGTTAGGAAAGGCCACCAGAGAAGTGAAGAAGAAGAAGTAGTATGACCAGGAGTAGGAGGAGGAAGGAGAAGAGGGAGGGGGGATAAGGAATACAGAAGAAGGGAGGAAGAGAAAGAAGGTGAGGGGGAAGAAAAGAACGAGAAGCAAAAGGAGAAGAAAGAAGAGGAAGAGCTGTAGAAGGAGAAAGGAAGGGGATGCGGAGGTAAAGGAGAAAGGTCGTAATGAGATGAGAAAGAGACAGTCAGTCAGGCGATCATATTTATTGAGCATTTACTGTTTGTGGATCACCATACTAAGCACTTGGGAAAGTATAATATAATGATATGACACATTCCCTGCCCACAACGAGCTTACAGTCTAGAGGAGGAAAAAGACAATATAAATGCATAAAATTACAGCTACGTACATAAATGCTGTGGGGCTGGGATAGAAAATTAATAAATGGAGTAAGTCAGGGCAACGAAGAAGGGAGTGGGAGAAGGGGAAAGGAGGGCCTCTTAGAGATGTACCTTCAAAAAGGCTTTTAAAGTGGGGAGAATAATGGCCTGTCAGATATGAAGAGGGAGGGCATTCTAGGTCAGAGGTAGGACGTGGGTGAGAGATTGATGATGAGAAGGTACAGTGAGAAGGTCAGCATTAGGGAAACAAAGGGTGCGGGCTTGGTTGAAGAAGGAAAGTATTGAGGGAAGGTAGGAGAGGGCAAGATGATTGAGTGCTTTACAGCCAATGGTAAGGAGATTTTGCCTGGTGTGGAGGTTGATAGACAACCACTGGTAGTTCCTTAGGAGTGGGGAAACACGGACTGGACGTTTTTGTAGAACAATGATCCGGGTGGCAGAGTGAAGAATGGACCGGAGTGGGAAGAGGAAGCAGGGAGGTCAGCAAGGGGGCTGATGCAGTAGTCAAGACGGGATAGAATAATTGCTCGGACTAATGTGGCAGCAGTTTGGATGGAGAGTAAAGGACGGATTTTAGCGATGTTGTGAAGGTCGAACCGCAAGGATTTAGTAATGGATTGAATGTGTGGATTGAGTGAAGGAGAGGAGTCAAGGCTAACGCCAAGGTTACGGGCTTGTGAGACAGGAAGGATGGTGGTACCATCTACAGTGATGCGAAAGTCAGGGGAAGGACAGAATTTGTGTGGGAGGATAAAGAGTTCTGTTTTAGACATGTCAGGTTTGAGGTGATGGTAAACATCCAAGAAGAGATGTCTGTAAGGCACGTGGAAATACGAGACTGCAGAGAGGTAGAGAGATGTAGATTTGTGAGGAGAAGAAGGAGTCAGAGAAAGGGGAGGCTGGAAGGAGGTAATGGAAGGTAGTGGACCACATCGACGGCCCAGTTTCCTAGAGGCCCCTCTAGGCTGCATGGATCAGCGCTACTGGATATGATTATCTCAACCAGGTAGTAGCAGACAGAAGAGAAGAAGCAGACAGTCGAAATAGAGAGGAATATACAAAACGGTGGGATCCACAGAGATCCTCGCTGCCAGAGGAACCGTAAACTTTCAGGGGAGGCTGGGCTCACCCGTAGCGTGGGCAAAGAACTGGCACCTAGGAAAGGCCGATGGATCTCCTGGAGCAGAATCGGGGGGATTTCCCCACGCCCTCTCTGGCCAAAGTATATACAGCTTGGTTGTGCAGCAGCCGGAGCCTGAACCACTGACCGTGGTTTTAGACTGTGTTTTAGACTGTGAGCCCACTGTTGGATAGGGACTGTCTCTATATGTTGCCAATTTGTACTTCCCAAGCGCTTAGTACAGTGCTCTGCACATAGTAAGCGGTCAATAAATACGATTGATGATGATGATGACCGTCCAAGGGCGGGGGGGGAATCGCTCATTGTTTGGTCCAAGGGCTCTTCTCCCCATCTTATGCTGTTCTGGCACCTGCCCTCAGCTCCCCCATCTCTCCCGTTGCTCCGAAAGGTTCGGCTGATGCCACCAATCAACCATGGGAAATGGCACGGTGGTGACAGATTTCATCCTCGTGGGGCTCACAGATGATCCCCACCTGCAGGCTCTGATTTTCCTCGTCCTCTTCCTCACCTACGCATTAAGCATCACCTGCAACCTGACCATTGTCACCCTTACCCTCCTGGACTCCCATATCCGCACCCCCATGTACTTATTTCTGCGCAGCTTCTCCTTGCTGGAGATCGCCTTTACATCAATCAATCAATCAATCAATCAATCGTATTTATTGAGCGCTTACTATGTGCAGAGCACTGTACTAAGCGCTTGGGAAGTACAAATTGGCAACACATAGAGACAGTCCCTACCCAACAGTGGGCTCACAGTCTAAAAGGGGGAGACAGAGAACAGAACCAAACATACCAACAAAATAAAATAAATAGGATAGAAATGTACAAGTAAAATAAATAAATAAATAAATAAATAGAGTAATAAATATGTACAACCATATATACATATATACATCCGCCTGCATACACAGTTTCCTGGTCACCATCGTCACCGGAGACAGAACAATTTCCTTTTCCAACTGCTTCGCTCAGCTGTTCTTCATCATCTTTCTGCGGGGGCGGGGACGATGACGGAGTGCTTCCTCCTGGCCGCCATGTCCTACGACCGCTACGTCGCCATCTGCCCGCCGTTGCACTACACGACCGTCATGAGCCAGGGTGTCTGCACCCTTCTGGTTCTCTGCTCTTTTCTCTCCTGTTATCTGATCGTGTTCCCACCGGTTGTGATGGTCGCCCGGCTAGACCTTTGCGACTCCAACATCCTCAACCACTTCATCTGCGATTCTTACCCAATGATGAGGATCTCGTGCACAGACACACGCTACCTGGAGCGGATGGCTTTCCTCCTGGCCTTGGGGACGACCCTGGTCACCCTGGCACTAATGACCGCGTTGCACACGGCCGTTGTCCGCACCATCCCGAGACTGCCCTCAGCTCAGCAGAGGACAAAGGCCTTTTCCACCTGCTCCTCACACATAGTCGTGGTCTCCATCACGTATGGCAGTTGCATCTTCATGTACGTCAAACCGTCTGCCAAGGACAGGGTGGAACTGACCAAGGGGGTGGCGGTGCTCAACACTTCCGTTGCCCCCATACTGAACCCCTTCATGTACACACTGCGGAACGAGTAGGTCAAGCAGGCCTTCAGGGCCCTGGTGCACTGGGTTGGGTTTTCCTCCAGGATGTGAGGGCTCATCTGCCATAAAATACTGCAGGAAAATTTGCAGGACTTGCAAAAGTCGCACAGAGATTCGGCACCTGAACTTTACCCTAATGCTTCATCTGCTGCCTGACAAACAGGAACTGGCCGTTCCCCAGAACTCTGTGCGCCCCCGCACCCGTCTTCCTGGAACTCCCTGCCGTCGTCAGGTCTCCCTGCTACCCTAGCCCTTCTGACCACAACAATTCAGAGGGGAATGTTGCCCTTTCCCTGCACGTTACAGAGACGTTCCGAGGTTCGCTCTTCAAGCCGGTCCCGAAGCCGATGGAATGCCACAGGTGCAATGTGATGTGTGGTTTTTTCCTCCTTCTCTGACTCCATGCCCTTTCTCCTGCCTTTAGCTCCCTCACATTTTATACCTGCCAGACCACAATTCTCTGTCTAAAAGCCCTTCTGAAATCCCTCTTCCTCCGGGAGTTCTTCCCCATTTACTTTTTTTTTCTTAGGTCTCACCGTCCTAACCACCACCTCAGCACGTATTCAATTCCAACAAACCCACAGCACTTCTGTTCCTATCAATTTGATCTCTCCCAGTTAATCTCCCTTCAACTTAAATTGAGCCAACTCTAGGACAGAAGACTTCATTCATTCATTCAATCGTATTTATTGAGCGCTTACTGTGTGCAGAGCACTGTACTAAGCGCTTGGGAAGTACAAGTTGGCAACATACAGAGACGGTCCCTACCCAAACGGCGGGCTCACAGTCTAGAAGGGGGAGACAGACAACAAAACAAAACATATTTACAAAATAAAATAAATAGAATAGTAAATATGTACAAGAAAAATAAATAAATAAGTAGAGTAAAAAATACGTACAAATATACATATATACAGGTGCAGAGGACAGGGGACAGGGGGCAGGGGACACGGGGCAGGGAACATTGGGTAGAGGACAGGGAACACGGGACAGGGAACATGGGACAGGGGACACGGGGCAGGGAACACGGGGCAGAGGACACGGGGCAGGGAACATGGGGCAGGGGACACGGGTCAGGGGCTAGGGACATGGGACAGGAAACAGGGGACAAGGAGTTGGGGGCAGGGAGCTTCCAGTCAAGAAGGAGACAAAAACATTAATGTAAATACAGAAGCCCCCCACCGCCACACCCCATGTGATACAACTGGATATCTATGATACTTTGCCTTCAATTGCATTTACTGAGTGCAGTGTGGCTCAATGGAAAGAGTCCGGGCTTGAGAGTCAGAGGCCATGGCTTCAAATCGCGGCTCCACCACTTGGCAGCTGGGTGATCCTGGGCAAGTCACTTCACTTCCCTGTGCCTCAGTTATCTCATCTGCAAAACGGGGATGAAGACTGTGAGCCCCAAGGGGGACAGCGTGATCACCTTGAGTCCCCCTCTGGCGCTTAGAACAGTGTTTTGCACATAGTAGGCGCTTAACAAATGCTCTTGTTACCGGAGGCGGAGGAGGGGGAGGAGAAGGCGTCCTTACCCGGTCCTTCATCCTCCAGCTCTGGGCCAGGGACTTGGACCCCTCGATCTTCTCGCAGTGGCGCTTCTTCAAGAAGGCCAGGGGCAGGTTGCAGTCGGCCAGGTCCGCCGCATTGGCAGCACTGGCATTGGCAGCATTGGCGGCATAGGCGGCCTCGTCGTCGTCTCCTCCTCCCGCGAGGCCCAGCAGCGGGGCCGGGGAGGAGTCGGGCTCCATGGGCGGGCGGTGGTCGGTCGTCCACCGCTCCCGCTCGGGTGGCGCCGTCGGCGGTGTCGGTGTCGGTGGGTTGGGCTGCGGGTTCCCGGCGCGGACCATGGCGTCCCGGCCTGTGGGCCCGGGACAGGCCGGCCCTGAGGGCGGGAGGGCGCCGCTCGCCTCAGCCGCACGCCACGGGGGACGCCATCTTGGCTTTATTTAAACCCATCTTCAGCACTTGTACACTCATCTTTATTCAGCTGTGCATTCGATTATTTAATTTGGCCATTCTAGTGGTAAATTATTATTATTATTATTGTTGTATTTGTTCCTTGCTTACTGGGTGCAAAACACTGTACTACTAAGCACTAGGGTAAGTACAAGACCGTCAAGGCAGATACAGACCCTGTTTCACACTACGTTCACAGTTTAAACTGAGGTAGAAGAGGTATTGAATATCCATTGAACAGCTAAGGAAAGTGAGGCAGAGAGAGGTTAAGTAACACAAGGTTACACAGCAAACAAGTGGCAGAGCAGGGGTTAGAACCTGGGTCCTGGAACTTCCAGGCCTGTGTTGTTTCCACTAGGCCATGCTACTTCTCAATTGTCTCATACCTTCCTTCCTCATTAGACTGCAATATTCTTGATCAGAGGGGACGTGTTTGTTTATTCTATTGTGGTATCTCAATAATTTAGCACTACTCAGAACGCAATCAGTAAATACCACTGATTTGCTGATTGATTGGATAAGGAATAATATGGTTCACTTTACTCTGGAAGAGCTAATAACTACTACTATTCATTCATTCAATCGTATTTATTGAGCGCTTACTGTGTGTAGAGCACTGTACTAAGCGCTTGGGAAGTACAAGTTGGCAACATAGAAGGGGGAGACAGAGAATAAAACAAAACATATTAACAAAATACAATAAATAGAATAAACATGTACAAATCAATCAATCAATCAATCAATCGTATTTATTGAGTGCTTACTGTGTGCAGAACACTGTACTAAGCGCTTGGGAAGTACAAGTTGGCAACATATAGAGACAGTCCCTACCCAACAGTGGGCTCACAGTCAAAAAGGGGGAGACAGAGAACAAAACCAAACATACTAACAAAATAAAATAAATAGAATAGATATGTACAAGTAAAATAAATAAATAAATAGAGCAATAAATATGTACAAACATATATACATATATACAGGTGCTGTCGGGGGGAAAAGGAGGTAAGGCGAGGGGGATGGGGAGGGGGAGGAGAGGGAAAGGAAGGAGTGGGCTCAGTCTGCGAAGGCCTCCTGGAGGAGGTGAGCTCTCAGTAGGGCCTGAAGGGAAGAAGAGAGCTAGCTTGGCGGATGTACAGAGGGAGGGCATTCCAAGCCAGGGGGATGACGTGGGCCGGGGGTCGACGGCGGGACAGGCGAGAACGAGGCACGGTGAGGAGATTAGCGGCAGAGGAGCGGAGTGTGCAGGCTGGGCTGGAGAAAGAGAGAAGGGAGGTGAGGTAGGAGGGGGCGAGGTGATGGAAAGCCTAGAAGCCGAGGGTGAGGAGTTTATGCCTGATGCGTATGTTGATCGGTAGCCACTAGAGATTTTTGAGGAAGGGAGTAATCTGCCCAGAGCGGTTCTGGACAAAGACAATCCAGGCAGCGGCGTGAAGTATGGATTGAAAAGGGAAGAGACATGAGGATGGGAGATCGGATAGGAGGTTGATCATCGTCAATCGTATTTATTGAGCGCTTACTATGTGCAGAGCACTGTACTAAGCGCTTGGGAAGTACAAATTGGCAACACATAGAGACAGTCCCTATCCAACAGTGGGCTCACAGTGTAAAAAGGCTGATGCAGTAATCCAGACGGGATAGGATGAGAGCTTGAACGAGCAGGGTAGCGGTTTGGATGTAGAGGAAAGGGCGGATCTTGACAATGTTGCGGAGGTGAGACCGGCAGTTTTTGGTGAGGGCTTGGATGTGAGGGGTGAACGAGAGAGCGGAGTCGAGGATGACACCAAGGTTGCGGGCTTGTGAGACGGGAACGATGGCAGTGCTGTCAACAGTGATGGAAAAGTCAGAGAGAGGGCAGGGTTTGGGAGGGAAGTCAAGCAGTTCAGTCTTGGACATGTTGAGTTTTAGGTGGCGGGCAGACATCCAGATGGAGATGTTCTGAAGGCAGGACATCTGCCTTCATCCTTCCTGTCCTGAAGTACTACTACTACTACTACTACTACTACTACTACTACTACTACTACTACTACTACTACTACTACAGTATGAGATCATTTATTTAAGTCCTTACTTTCCCATAAAGATACCTTCCTATTTTATCCGTAATTCATTTTGGGTCTGTTTCCAGGCTAGATTGTAAACTCCTAGTCTCCTATGTCTATTGTGGGGTTTTTTGTTTGGTTGTTTTCATTTTGTCTTCGTTTAGTACGGAGGTATGCACACAGTTAATTCTACTGACAGATTGGGATTGTGTATTTTCCTCCTGGGAATGTTGTGGGAAAGAACTGGTGGCTGTGAATCTCCTAGGGCGGTTCCTGAGTGAGACTAGTGCTGATATTAACAGCTGGAGTCCTGGCCGCAAATCGATTCATTCATTCGTATTTATTGAGAGCTTACTGTCTGGAGAGCACTGTACTAAGCGCTTGGAAAGTTCAATTCAGCAAGTAATGGTTGAAGCCAGAAAGTCTGCCCCAGCCAGAAGGTCCTGTTTTAGGGTGGGGCTAAACCGGGCTGGTGTAAAATCCTCTCCTCTCCCCTAAGCCAAGACCGGTGTAAACGTCCCTCCCCAAGGAAGAACTCAGCCAGGGTCTCCAGGCTGCGTCCTTGCAGTCCCCGCTTCATCTCTGGGCGCTGAGCCCCCGGCCCTGCCCTCCGAGGTACCCCCGGCCCCATTCTCCTCGGGCCCTGGTCTCCACTGGCTGCCACCGCGGGGAACGGTGTAAGCTCATTACTTCTCCTGACTTCTGACACTGGAGCGCATCGCGAACAGAGCGGATAAAATCAGATTGGCTTCTGCCACGTTAGTCTTGAGTGTAAACCGCCTCCCAGCACGGAGAACTGAGGTCTGTGGCTATGGTGGCTTGGGGCACAAAGTCTTCTGGGAATTCATTCATTCATTCAATCGTATTTATAGAGCACTTACTGTGTGCAGAGCCCTGTTACTAAGTGCTTGGAAAGTACAATTCGGCAACAGATAGAGACAATCCCTACCCAACAACCGGCTCACATTCTAGAAGAGGGAGAAAGACAACAAAACAAAACAAGTAGACAGGTGTCAATACAATCAGAATAGATAAAAGGAATTATATATATATATATATATATATACACTTAATTAATCAAATGAATAGAGTAATAAATTTGTACAAATATACCCAAGTGCTGTGGGTAGGGGAGGAGGGTAGAGCAGAGGGAGGAAGTGCGGGCGTTGGTGATGGTGGCGGCGGTTCTGGATCGCCACCAAGGTCGCAGGGCGACTAAAGAATTAGTCGACACAGCATGTGACTATCAAAAGCTTTAATGGTTTGTAGGTAAGACCGATGACCGAACAGGGGGTAACGCAGCCGGCAGGCTCCTTTCGTTAAGGGAGAGGTGCGCCGAGTGCCCGATGTAACGAGCTTATATACTGCTGTTGCTGATCACAGTGATTGCTGCAGATCTGGCGCAGCGGGGGCTGGTTTGGTGCAGATTTGGTGCAGAACTGGGCGGAGTCTATCTCCTTATTTGGTTTGGTTCCCGGGAACCAGCCAATGGGCTGCAGGGCCTAAAGCCCATCCCAAATATGCCAACAGGACAGCGTACGTTCAAACAATTTCTGCAACTTTTCCATGGTGCATGGGGCCGAAACAGCATGTAGCTCCAAAGCGACCCCATCATTGGGAAGGGGTGGATGAGTAGAGAAAAAGAGGGGGTTTAGTCAGGGAAGGCCTCCTGGAAGAGGTGAGCTATCAGTAGGGCTTTGAAGGGAGGAAGAGAGCTAGTTTGGCCACAAGAGGATGGATGCCTGAATTCGTCTGGCCCCGGCTGGCTCCTCTGCTTCAAAGAGCCCCGCCAACATCGAAACAGCCTCGCATCATCCTCGAGAAGCAGCGAAGGGAGGTGGAAAGGGTGCAGGGCTGGAATGTGGCAGACCTGGGACCAAGTCCCGAATGTGACACTTTTTTGCTGTGTGACCTCGGCCAAGACACTCTGGAATCTGTGTGCCTCAGCTGCCACACCTGTAAACCTGAGTAGGAACTACATGTTAACTCTCTTCCACAGACTGAGAGCCCCGATGTCGGACCCATGCTGCATCTACTCTGGTCGTACGTTCCCCACACCCGCGATGGGCTAAGAATAACCGCTGAACCAACAGCACTGCGAAAAAGCTGGAGGCGACAAAGGCCAGCCCAGGCGCCGACCCAAACAATCCGGCTGTGTCGCGGTGGGAGGGAGCGTGGCGTAACGGATCGGCGCACAAAGATTTCTGGGAGTCGTAGTCTGACGCTCGCTCTTGACTGGCCTTCACCTCCACCTCCCGAACTACCAGTCCCAGCATGGCCGGCTGCGGGGCCTGAGACCACGGACCAGAGCGCAGAAGATGCGGGCGGCGATTGTTTAGAACTTGATTGTAATTATGGTATTTTCTAAGTACTTGCTACCCCTCTCTATGAAGTGTAGCACAGAAAACACAGAGACCCCAAACTCGGTCCAAATCGGGCTCCTTTCATTCCATTCGCTCACGGGAGAGTTTACCACACAACCAACCGACATTGGAACTAAGCGGCCCCATGTACTGAAGGCCGGCTCCTTAAATTAGAAGGAGTTTTATTGGTATGAGCCCGCTACCCGCTGGTCCAGGCAGCTGCCCTTCCCCTTCCCCAATTCGCTCCCACGGGAGTGAGCCATCATTAGTTCCCGTAGCTCTCCTTCATATCCCCATGGAAACCAGGCCAGGCACCGACCCAGTCAATCAGACCCTGGCAGGACGGTCATGTGGAGGCTCGAGGCCCATAGACCTCAGTCGTATTCTGATGCTTTCACTGGACAACGGTCGCCTCCATCTACCGAACTACCATCCCCGTCCTCATCCTCGGCCTATCTCGAGGCCCTTGCGGGGGGTCTCAGAAGGCTCGGTAGCCGATATTCAGCCTGGTAGAGGGCGGCTGTGCGCAGTGCTGTGGATTAGCTGAGCTTCTCCCCACAACCCCCAGCTCCCCAGCCCTTCCGTCTATAGCAGCAATAAATTGTTTCCTTTTGGTGTTTGTCTCCTCTTGGAGACTGACTGCTCATTGTGGCCAGACGTGGCCAAACGTGCCCCTTTTATTGTTGAGTTGTACTCCCGCAGAAGCTGAGTACAGTGCTCGATGCACAGAATGTACTCCATCGACACTATTCGTCGAAGGATCAATCGATAAGCAACCTTCTTTGGGGAGCCCCCACTCCCTCCTTCCCTGGGTTAGGATCGGACCAGACGGTACTGATGCCCCCCGGCCCCCTCCCCGGAGAAAAAAGGCCCTTGTTTTTACCATGTTACTTTGGCAACAACCCCATTCGCACCTACTCAGCCCACCCATGCTATTTGGCTATTTACTCCTCTTCCCAGGAGTTTCCTCTCCCATGAATCCCCATAACAGTTCGGCACTACTCCAAAACAGCCATCCACAGGACTCCATCTTCCACCAACTTAGAGAAAATTCTGCCAAGAGATCCTGAATCCTCCTTGCCATTAGCCTTTTAAATTTGACTGACCCATGGATAATTCAACTTTCTTCTATGGGCATCATCCGCCTACTTTATTGTTGTTTTTTCATGTTAATTGTTAACTGCTCTCTATAACGTCATCAACTGCTCATTTTATTATTGCTGTAGCATGTTAATTAACTGCTCTCTGTGATATCATCATCCGCTTATTTTATTATTACTATTGCATGTTAACTGTTAACTGCTAGCTATGCTGTCATTTACCTCACTGACCTCACCATGAACTATCAATTACCCTGCTCCCATCTGCCCTTCCCAGTCCTCTCCTTCTCCTTCCCCTTCCCTTCTCCCACCAAACACTTTCCCCCGCCCCCACCCCTCCTCCCCACCACTTCCCCACAATTCGTCTGTATCAGCGCCAACCCTTTAATCCCTCCCTTCCAACCCCCTCCCTCCCCTCCTCCCCCATGCAAATTTTCCTTTCTCATCGCCACCCCACTTCCCCTTCTCCCCGCCCAGGCCCTCTCGAACTCATTCCCATCCACACCCTCCCCATCCCTCGCACCCTTCCCCCTCCCTTACCTCCCTCCCTTACCTCCACAGCTGCAGCCAAGTGTGGCTTATGGAACCGTCGCTCCATTATAGGTAAGATCCTTTTCATCCTTGACTTGTTCCTTTCCCGCTCTCTCCTCCTCTTTGCCCTTAGCGAAACTTGGCTAATCCCAGATGACACGATCTCCTCTGCTGCTATCTCCAGCGGAGGCCTCTTCCTCTCTCACTCTCCGAGACTCACCGGAAAAAGAGGAGGTGCCGACTTCCTTTTCGCACCACAGTGTCGCTTTCGCACTATCTCTCCTTCCCCTTCCCTTTCCTTCCCCTCCTATGAAGCCCACATTATTCGCCTCTATCAGCCTTCCAGATTCTTGCAGCCGTCATCTAACGCCCCCCTGGACCCACCAACAACATTTTTAATGATTTTGACCCCTTTCTCACCTTTCGTCCCTCCTTTTCCATTCCCACTCGGAGACTTCAACATCCACATGGCTGTCCCCGGTGACTCTACTGTCATCCGCCTTCTATCTCTCATTGAATCCTCCAACCTCCTGCTCCACCCCACCTCTCCCACTCACCAAATTGGTCACACCCTCAACCTCATCATCTCCTAGCGCTGCACTAACTCCACCCTCACCAACTCTGACGTCCCACTTTCTGATCATAACTTTCTCACCTGCCTCCTCACTCACAGTCCTCCCCCTGTAAATCTATATTACTACCCCACAGAGACATCCGCTCTCTCGAACCCATCCATATCTCTTAACGCATCACAACCCACTTCGCCTACCTATCATGTCTACCTACTCTCGATCAATCAATCAATCGTATTTATTGAGCGCTTACTGTGTGCAGAGCACAGTACTAGGCGCTTGGGAAGTACAAGCTGGAACGATATAGAGACAGTCCCTACCCAACAGTTGGCTTACAGTCTAAAAGGGGGAGACAGAGAACAAAACCAAACATACTAACAAAATAAAATAAATAGAATAGATATGTACAAGTGAAATAAATAAATAAATAAATATAGTAATAAATATGTACAAACATATATACATATATACAGGTGCTGTGGGGAAGGGAAGGGGTAAGATGGTGGGGATGGAGAGGGAGACGAGGGGGAGAGGACGGAAGGGGCTCAGTCTGGGAAGGCTTCCTGGAGGTGGTGAGCTCTCAGTAGGGCCTTGAAGGGGGGAAGAGAGCTAGCATGGCGGATGGGCAGAAGGAGGGCATTCCAGGCCCGGGGGATGACGTGGGCCGGAGGTCGATGGCGGGACAGGCGAGAACGAGGCACGGTGAGGAGATTAGCGGCGGAGGAGTGGAGGGTGCGGGCTGGACTGTAGAAGGAGAGAAGGGAGGTGAGGTAGGAGGGGGCGAGGTGATGGAGAGCCTTGAAGCCCAGGGTGAGGAGTTTCTGCCTGATGCGCAGATTGATTGGTAGCCACTGGAGATTTTTGAGGAGGGGAGTAACATGCCCAGAGCGTTTCTGTACAAACACAATCCGGGCAGCAGCATGAAGTATGGATTGAAGTGCGGAGAGACACGCGGATGGGAGATCAGAGAGAAGGCTGATGCAGTAGTCCAGACGGGATAGGATGAGAGATTGAACGAGCAGGGTAGCGGTATGGATGGAGAGGAAAGGGCGGATCTTGGCAATGTTGCGGAGCTGAGACCGGCAGGTTTTAGTGACGGCTTGGATGTGAGGGGTGAATGAGAGAGCGGAGTTGAGGATGACACCAAGGTTGCGGGCTCGTGAGACGGGAAGGATGGTAGTGCCGTTAACAGAGATGGGAAATTCAGGGAGAGGACAGGGTTTGGGAGGGAAGACAAGGAGTTCAATTTTGGACATGTTGAGTTTTAGGTGGCGGACAGACATCCAGATGGAGATGTCCTGAAGGCAGGAGGAGATGCGAGCCTGGAGAGAGGGGGAGAGAGCAGGGGCAGAGATGTAGGAAAAGTTCTAAACAAACGCCGCCCGCGTTCTTAGATGCTGATAGTAATTAAGGTATTTTAAGTACTTGCTACCACTCCCTGGGAGATGTAGCGCAGAGAACATGGAGACCCCAAATTCGGTTCAAATCGGGCTCCTATCATCCCATTCGCTCACAGGAGAGTTTAGCACACAACCCACCGCCAGGGCACTGAGCAGCCCCATGTACTGAAGGCCGAAACCTTAAATCGGAAGACATTTCATTGGCATAAGCCCGGTCCCCGCTGGTCCAAGCAGCGGCCTTGGCCCTACCCAAGATTCCCCCACTGGAGCGAACCCCCGTTAGTACCTGCGGTATCCATCAGATCCACATGGAGCCCAGGCCAGGCACCGATCCGGTCAGTGAGACCCTGGCGGGAGGGTCCTGTGGAGGCTCGAGGCCCACAGACATCTGATGCTCTCTTTGGGCAGTGATCGCCTCCGCCTACAGAACTACCATCCCCGTCGTGCCCCACGACCTGTCTCGTGGCCGTTGGGGATTCGCAGGGGTCTCCTGAAGCCTATATTCAGCCTGGCAAAGAGCGGCTTTCCGCAGCGCTGCGGCCGCCCTGGGCCTTTCCTCGCAATCCCCAGCTCCCCAAAGCTTTCGTCTATAGCCGCAATGAATTGATTCCTATTGATGTCTGTCTCCCGCTGGAGACTGAAAGGTCATCGTGGACAGGGAATGTGTCCCTTTTATTGTTGGGTTGTACTTCCACAAAAGCTGAGTACAGTGCTCGATGCACAGAATGCACTCTAGCAACACGATTGATCAGAGGATCGATAAATTGATTGAGTCCAACACAACACCAAAATTCAGACTAGTGATACAGGAAAAAAATCGGGCGATCTACAGTGATGCGAAAGGAAAGGGGCTGGATCTGGTGGAAAGAGCTCTAATTCTGGCTCTTGACTATGTCAACCTGTGGGCAAGTCCCCTCTCTACAAATGTCTAATTGATTCATTTTATTCTTTCTTCTTTATCTATTTCTCTATATTAACATCTCTCTCCCCCTCTAGACTGTGAGCTCACTGTGGGTGGCGATTGAGTCCGTTTATTGTTATAGAGTAATCTTCAAAGATCTGATGACAGTGCTTTGCATACAGTAAGCACACAGTCATTGCGATTGAATGAATGAAGGAAGGAAGGAAGGAACAAATGAATGAATTCTCGGGGCCTCAGATACCACATCTGTGGTGTATGAAGGCACGGACTCCGGCTAGGGTAAGCACGAAATCGTTTATTGGGTTAAGCAGCAAGACTTTTACATCTTTCAGTCACACTCTGTATTTTTCCATGTTCCTGTGTTTATAACTAGCACAGCAATTCTGTAACCTTCAAAGCCAGTAACAAGCAACACCCGTCCATGCAAGGCCATAGGGCCGATAACAAGTAACTCTTGCCTGTACAAGGCTGTGATAACAGAGACCAGCCTTTTGGCCACAGCTCTCCTCTTCGTTCCTTGTTTACTTGGCCCTGCTGTTCCCCACATCTCCCCCTCCTTTGTTTATAAGTATACCATTAATGAGCAACGCAAGGGAAATATAAAGGTAAGATTGTTACGTAGTGCATCTAAAGAAGAGAGACAATTCCTATACCATACATTGGTCAGGTTAATACAGTAAGTATGGTTGCAGTGGCTTATGGTAGCCACTTGTGCCATCGCCAAGATGTAGGGACGTGAAGTGCAAATCATACCTGTGTAGCGTTAGCAGTATGATTACACAAGGTAAGATTCCATAATGTACGATTAATAAACGCGAAGCCTAAATGCCAAATTCCCATATGCAATGGGGAGGCGGTGTTGTTGGTGGGCATACAAAAATATAAAAGAGGCCCAGCCAACCCACCGCCATGCCAGTATACACTGTGGTTATGGATGCTGAACCCAACAGAGTGGTTGCTTGCCGGGTCCCACAAAACCCCATGAGGGCCCCAGTCCAAAATAGTTCCCGTAGTTCCGTTGACGCCAACAGGATCAGGACCGAGCCCGCGACATGGCTGCCAGTTTATCCGTGCGTTGTCTGCAAGTGGGTCCTCGGTACAACGGGGCAGGTCGGGGGTATATATCCCCACTTCCATCAGGTTGTGGAGAGACGATGCTCCAGACACCCCCGGGATGCTTATTAAAGTGTAATTCTTTGTTCCACGTTTGTCCCTCACTATCAGGTGTTGCTGAGGTGACACCGGAATACAGCCGATGTCGCTGTCATTACTAGTTGTCAGACAAAGGGGTGGAAGGTCAGTTACAAACTCAGTATTATTGATAGCAAAAAAACTAGTATTATTAGGCCCTCCGTCTATCGTCGGGGGCATACATACCCCACCTATCCATTCAGTGTCATTATTCCCGATAGATGATGTAGGATCCCACCAGTTTATAGGTTTGAAGATGGGTGGATCAAGAATATGTGCCCAGTAAAGTCCATTCCCCGTGACAGGCAGGCAAAGACTTCCCATCAGGCTCCAGATCATAAACATTCTGACCGTGTTGAGCCCCGTATCAGGGGGCGCCGCCCGCGTCTTCGCCATCCTGGTGGCCCTCCGCAGATTGTGGTATCTCTGTCTTGAAGGGCTTGACACAACGCGCCGGTAGCCAGTAGGGGCCAGAGGGCAGAGAAACACAGGGATACCCACGGCCCCAGGTGATTAGAGGTACAGGTCCTTGCCACTGTTCCGACCCAAGAGGTCTATAATACACACAGGGCCGTTCGGGCCATGTAGTGTCTCGTCCAAAGTGGCGCTGTGCTGCCGTAAGAGACAAATCAGACAAGGTTAAAAAATTTAAAACGTATGTAGCCTTGTATAACCGTTCCTGGGGAGTCATTCCCGTGGGATTCCCCCTCTTTTGTTTAAACAACAGAGCTTTAAGCGTGTGGTGCATCCGTTCCACAATGGCTTGCCCAGTAGGGGAGTAAGGGATACCAGTAACATGGCGCACCCCCCAATCTTGGAGAAAGAGTTGTACCCTACGAGAGATAATAGGCGGGACCATTTTCAGTTTTAACAGTAACCGGGACCCCCATGACGGCGAAAGAGTGCAACCAGTGTCGAACCACACCACGAGCCTTTTCACCTGCATGGGCAGTGGCCACGACAAGATGCGAGAAGGAATCAACAGTAACATGAACATAACGCATTCTACCAAATTCGGCCACATGAGTGACATCGGATTGCCAAATGTCATTGGATCGAAGGCCGCGGGGATTTACCCCTGCAGGAACAGGTACTGAGGACAGTTGCTGACAATCAGGACAAGCGCGAACAATATCCCGTGCTTGTTGAATAGTCAGCGAAAATTGTTTGCGCAGAGACCGCGCATTCTGGTGGAAAAACTCGTGTGAACGCCGGGCCTGTGTTAACAGATTTGGCCGTACTACATGCATTGTTAAATCATCCGCTACAGCATTGCCCTCGGTCAGCGGACCAGGCAATGCCGTATGTGATCTAATATGGACGACAAAATACGGATGAGACCTTTGTGTAAACAGGCGCGATAATCGCAAAAGCAACTGGAATGAGGCGATTCTCCACTTCCTTAATAAATGCCCCTTCTAGGCGTTGGACTATACCCGAGACGTACGCAGAGTCTACTATCAGATTCAGAGCTTCTGATGCAAATAATTCAAAGGTGCGCACAGCGGCGGCCAATTCCACAATCTGGGTTGATCCCTGTACTTGGAAAATGTCCGATTCCCAAGCGTCCGAGGCACCTTTCCAGACGACTACCGCCTTTCATGGTTAAGGAGGCAGCCTGAGTAAAGGCCACCCGGTTCAGTTGAACCTGTGCTTGGGGCGTGGCAAACTGCCCTTGCCCTACTAACTCATCCACCCCAAGATTAATATTGTTAGGAAGATTATCCATAACTAGCAGGGCAACAGCTTCCCGATACTCCGAGTCCCACAAAGAGTACTGTGTCGGGCTGAGCAATAAACGCAGCAAAGTGCGCCAGTCATGGGGTGTCATCACATACGATTCAGAGACAGCCACTATTAGATTCATTGTATAGGACGACTGTAATCCATAATCGCGAACACTTTTCCGCAACTCCTTAATCAACTCATAAGGGAGAGAGTCATACTAAGCCGGCCGCCCGAGAAGATACACCACCGGCATCACTTGCAGTAGCTGCACATCCCCTCGGCGCAATGCCTCCTGCCGGCAGCCCAAAAGGACCCCGGTATAGGCAGGCTGCGCCGTAGCAGGCACAGCATATACATAAGGCGGTGCAGCAGACAAAGGGGGAGCAAGAGGGGGAGGGGGAACGATCGACGAACGGGATACCGCCTGCAGGCACTGGGTCTGCAAAAGGTCCTTTGCTGTGGGTGCGGCAGCAGCCGTCGTTGTAAGAGGGACCAAAGGAGGGTATAGATCAGATCCCTCCTTCGGGTCTGCAGTCCTAGAGTCAGAAGGATCGCCAGAGTCATTATGATCCTGGTCCCGATACAAGTCCTCGGGATCCGGAACAGTAGCGTACACCGGCTCCAATTATTTTGTTGGAGGCAAAACTTCAAAGGACAGGGGGTCCTCCTGATCACTCCCTGCCGGCGTCTCCGCCGCCACTCCGCCGGCATCTCCTGCAACACCCGTTCAGCGGGATGCAGGGCCCGCAGCGCCGTAAAAACAGTTTTCCATGTAATCAGTACCCCTTTGGGTAGGGGCTGGGACAAGCTTTCACGAGTCTGTAGCTCCTGGCCCACCTTTTGCAGTAAGGTAAGATCATAAGAACCACCTTCAGGGAACCAGGTACAATGATCCCGAATCCATACTAATAACTGGACCAACTGCACAGGTGGCACCTAGAACCCCTGCTCCTTCAAAATACGCTGTAATATTTCGAGCTGTAACTTCTGCTCTCTCGTGGCTGATTGCCCCATGCTGTCAATTCTTCCACGGCTGCTCACCTCTCTGTCCTGCGGATGGTGATGTCCTAACGTCTCCGGCCGGACTTTTTACTAACTCATATCCTCCGTCCAGCCGCGGGTACACCACCGGATCATACGTTCAGATCTGTATTCCCGATTCGGGCACCATTTGTGGTGTATGAAGGCACGGACTACGGCTAGGGTAAGCACGAAATCGTTTATTGGGTTAAGCAGCAAAACTTTTATATCTTTCAGTCACATTCTGTATTTTTCCATGTTCCTGTGTTTATAGCTAACACAGCAATTCTGTAACCTTCAAAGCCAGTAACAAGCAACACCCGTCCATGCAAGGCCATAGGGCCGATAACAAGTAACTTTTGCTTGTACAAGGCTGTGATAACAGAGACCAGCCTTTTGGCCACAGCTCTCCTTTTGGTTCCTTGTTTACTTGGCCCTGCTGTTCCCCACACACATCTGTAAAAGGGAAGGTGAAGACTGTGAGTCCCATGTGGGACAGGGGTGTGTCCAACCAGATTATCTTGATTATAACCCAGCGCCGAGGACAATACCTGATGCAAGCACTTATGAAGAAATATCAGTAGAAGAAAAAACTAAGAGACCAGAAAAAATTAGGTGCCGGGACAGGGTTCGAATTGGAAGAGAAGGAGGACGGTTTAGGACATGTGTAGTTGGATGTGTCGGAGGGTCCTAGGACACATGGTCCCTGGCCCAGGAAACTGGACAAGATAGACGGGAGGAGGGGCAAAAATATATTTTCCCAGTAATAGGACATCATAGAGGATGACGAAGTACAAAAGGACTGGAACACCGAGAGTTGCCACAAGAGGTCAGCTGCCCGGATTCCTCTGGCCCCAGACGGCTCTTCTGGATTCCCTGAGCCCCGCCACCATCGAAACAACCTCGCATTACACTCGAGAAGCAGCGAAGGGAGTTGGAAAGGGCGCAGAGTTGGGATGTGGCAGACCTGGGACCAAGTCCTGATTGTAACACTTTGTGCTGTGTGACCTTGGCCAAGGCGTTCTGGAATCCTCAGCAGCCTGAAAACATGAAGATGAATTGCGTGTTAACTCTCATCCACAGGCCCGGAGCCCCGATGTGGGTCAAAAGCTGCTTCTGTTCTGGTTGTACGGTCTCCACACCCGCGATTATCCAAGAGTAATACCTGAACCAACAGCACTGCGAGAAAGCAGAGGCGACAGAGACAAGCTCAGGCACCCACCCAAACAAACCTGTCGTTTCGCAGTGGGAGGGGGCTTGGCGTAACAGATCGGGGCACAAAGACTACTGGAAGCCGTAGTCTGACGCTCGCACTTGACTGGCGTTCACCTCCGACTCCCGAACTACCAGTCTCATCGTGTCCAGCGGCGGGGTCCGAGGCCATGGGCCAGAGCGCGGAAGGCACTAGCGGCGGTTGTATAGATGTTTTTCAGTTTGGGATTGATAGTAAGTTTGGTATTTTTAAGTACTTTCTACCACGCCCTGTGAGGTATAGTTCTGAGAACACAGAGACACCAAACTCGGTCCAAATCGGGCTCAACGGAGAGTTTACCACACAGTCAACTGCGAGGACACTCAGCGGCACCAAGTATTGAATGCCGGCCCCTTGAATCGTGAGGGGGTTCATTGGCATGAGCCCGCTTCCCGCTGGTCCAGGCAGCTACCCCTAGCCCTCCCCATGATTCTCTCACGGGAGTGAACCCTCATTACAACCCGGCGCTCTCCCTCAGATCCCCATGGAGCATAGGCCAGGCACAGACCTAGTCAATCAGCCCTTGGTGGGAGGGTCTTGTGGAGGCTCGAGGCCCAAAAACCTCTGGGAGTCTGATGCTCTCTCTGGAATGCTATCGCCTCCACCTACCAAACTACCATTTCCGTCGTGCCCCACGGCCTGTCTCGAGGCCGCTCTGGGGCTTACAGAAGGCTCCGGTAGCTGATATTCATCCTGGCAAAGGGTGGCTGTGCCAGTGCTGGGGCCTTGCTGAGCGTCTTCCTGCAACCCCTAGTTCCCCATCCCTTCAGTCATTAGCCGGAAGGAATTGATTCCTATTTATGTCTGCCATTCCCTGGAGACTGAAAGCTCGTTGTGGCCAGGGAACGTGTGGCTTTTATTGTTGGCTTGTACTCTCTCAAAATCTGAGTACAGTGCTCTATGCAGAGAATGCACTCAATCAACAGGATTGTTCGAAAGATCGATCGATTGACTGAGTCACACAGAACACCGAGATTCAGACTAGTGAGACAGGAAGGAAAGTGCTACAATCTATTGTGATGCGAAAGGAAAGCAGCTGGATCTAGCGGCGGGAGCTCTAATTCTAGCTCTTGAATATGTCACCTTGAGGGCATGTCCGCTCACTGTAAACGTCAAATTGATTCATTTTTTTCCTTTCCTTCTTTATCTATTTCTGTATATTAACTTCTGTCTACCCCGCTAAACAGCGAGCTCAATGTGGACGGGGATTGTGTCTGTTTATTGTTATAGTGTACTCTCCCAAGCTGTGAGGACAGTCCTTTGCATACACTAAGAGCTCAATCATTGCGATTGAATGAATGAATGAAGGAACAAATGAATGAATTATCGGGCCTTCAGTTACCTCCTCTGTAAAAGGGAAGATGAAGACCGTGAGTCCCATGTGGGGCAGGGGTGTGTCCAACCAGATCAGCATGATTCTAACCCAGCGCCGAGGACAGTAGCTGGTACATAGCAAGCTCTTATGAAGAAATAGCAGTAGAAGAAAAACCTAAGATACCAGAAAAAAAGTAGGTGCCGGGACATGGTTCGAATTGGAAGAGAACGACGACGGGTTCCTAGAATTGGAGCTAGAGATGTCAGAGGGTCCCTGGCCCAAGTAACTGGACAATGTAGAGGGGAGGAGGGGCAAAAAATATATTCTTCCAGTAGTAGGACGTCATAGAGGAGAACGAAGTACAAAGGGACTGAAGAATCGGACGATCGCCGATGGAATACTCGAGAGTTGCCACCAGAGGTCAGCTGCCCGGATTCGTCAGGCTCCGGCCCGCTCCTTTGGATTCCCAGAGCCCCGCTGCCATCGAAGCAACCTCACACCACCTTCGACAAGCAGAGAAGGGAGTTGGAAAGGGCGCAGGGCTGGGATGGGGCAGAACTGGGACCAAGTCCCGGTTGTGACACTTTTGTTCTGTGTGGCCTTGGCCAAGACACTCTGGAGTCAGTGTGCCTCAGCGGCCACACCTGTAAACCTGAGGAATAACTCACTTCCCCAGGCTGAGAACCCCGATGTAGGGCGCAGGCTACCTGTGCTCTGGTCGTACGGTCCCCACACCCGCGATGGGCCAAGAGTAATCGCTGAACCAATATCACTGCAAGAAAGAGGAGGCGACCGAAGGCAGCCCAGGCACCCACCCGAACACTTCAGTCATTTCACGGTGTGGGGGAGCGTGGTGTGGCGGGTCGGGTCCCAAAGATGTCTGGGAGTAGTAGTCGGACGATCGCTCTTGACTGGTGTTCACCTCCACCTCCCGAACTACCATCGTGCCCGGCGGCGGGGCCCGAGGCCGTGGGCCCGAGAGCGGAAGTTGAGGGTGGTGGTTATTTAGAAAGTTTTCCGATTGAGATAGGTAGTAATTATGGTATTTTTAAGTAATTGCTACCAATCCCTGTGAGGTCTACTGCGAAGATCACAGAGACCCCAAACTCGGTCACATCGGGCTCCTTTCATTCCAATCACTCACGGGAGAGTTTACCATACAACCAACCTCCAGGGCACTGAACTGGCCCATGTATTAAAGGTCGGACCCTTAAAGTGGGAGGCGTTTCATTGGCATGAGCCGGCTCCCCGCTGGTCCAGGCAGCCGCCTTTGGCCATCCCCAAAATGCTCCCACGGAACAGAACCCACATCATTACTAGGCGCTCTCCGTCAGATCCCAATGGAGTCTAGGCCAGGCACCGACTCAGTGAATCAGACCCAGGCCTGAGCGTCCTGTAGAGGCTTGAGGCTCAAAGACCTCTGGGAGTCGTATTCTGATGCTCTCTCTGGACACCGATCTCCTCTGCCTACCGAACTACCATTCCCGTCGTGCCCCACGGCCTGCCTCGAGGCCGGTGGGGGGCTCTCAGAGAGCTCAAGTAGCCGATATCCAGCCTGCAAAGGGCGTCTTTGCCGAGGGCTGCGGCCATCCCCTTCTCCTCAGCACGTTATCCAACCTCGGCTTCATGGACCCTGTCCTCTCCTGATTCTCCTCTTATCTCTCTGTCCGTACATTTCTGGTTCCTACGCGGGCTCCTCCTCCCCCTCCTATCCCCTTACGGTAGGGGTTCCTCAAAAGTCAGTTCTTGGTACCCTTCTGTTCTCCATCTATACTCACTCCCTTGGTGAACTCATTCTCTCCCACGGCCTCAACTATCATCTCTGCGCAGATGACACTCACATCTACATCTCCTCCCTCCAGGCTTGTATCTCCTCCTGCCCTCAAGACTGCTGCCGCGCTCAGCCTCTCCTTTCAAGCACTAGATCCCCAGCCATTCCGTCTAGAGCCACAGTGTAATGATTCCTATTGGTGTCTGCCTACCCCTAGAGACTGAAAGCTCGTTGTGGCCAGGGAATGCATCGCTTTTATTGTTGGGTTATACTCCCGCAAAAGTTGAGTCAGGTGGCCATCGCACAGAATACACTCAATCAACACAATTGCTCGAAGAATCGATCGATTGATTGAATCAAACACAACACCGAAATTCAGACTACTGTTACAGGAAGGAAAATTGTACGATTTACAGGGATGCGAAAGGAAAGCAGCTGGATCTGGTGGTGAGAGCTCTAATTCCGGCTTTTGACTATGTCACCCTGTGGGCAAGTCCTCTTTCTGTAAATGTCTAATGAATTCATTTTTGTTCTTTCCTTCTTTACGTATTTCTGTATATTAACGTCTGTGTCCCCCTCTAGACTAAGAGCTCACTGTGGGCAGGAATTATTTCTCTTTATTGTTATAGTGTACTCTCCCAAGCTCTGAGGACAGTACCTTACACAGAGTAAGCCCTCAGTCATTGCGATTGAATGAATGAGAAAGGAACAAATGAATGAATTCTCGAGCCTCAGTAACCTCAACTGTAAAAGGGAAGGTGAAGACCATGAATCCCCTATGGGACAAGGGTGTATACATACAGATTAGCTTGAATCTACCCCAGCCCCGAGGGCAGTACCTGGCACATAGCAAGCGCTTATGAAGAAATACCTGTTGGCAATGTATATATATATATATATATATATATATATATATATATATATATATACAAGTTGGCAATATATATTTTGCCAACCTGTACTTCCCAAGCGCTTAGTACAGTGTTCTGCACACAGTAAGCGCTCAATAAATACGAATGAATGAATGAATAAATGAAATACCGATAGAAGAAAAAACGAAGAGACCAGTAAAAAAGCAGGTGCCAGTCAGGGTTCGAATTGGAAGAGATGAAGGACAGTTTTGGACATGCGTAGTTGGAGATGTCGGAGGACCCTAGTACACTAGGTTCCTGGCCCAAGAAACTGGACAATGTAGACGGGACAAGTTTCAACGGCAGCTGAGAGGTCGAGGAGGATTAGCATAGAGTAGGAGCCAGTGGATTTGGTAACAAGAAGGTCATTGGTGACCTTTTAAAGGGCAGTTTCAGTGGAGTGCAGGGGACGGAAGCCAGATTGGAGGGGGTTTAGGAATGAGTTGGAGTTGAGGAATTCGAGGCAGCGAGTGTAGACGACTCTAGGAATTAGGAAAGGAAAGGTAGGAGGGAGATAGGGGGATAACTGAAAGGGGCAGTGGGGTCAAGAAAGAGTATTTTTAGGATGGGGGAGACGTGGGCATGTTTGAAGGCAGAGGGGGAGAAACCATTGGAGAGTGAGCGGTTGAAGATGGAAGTTATGGAGAGGAGGAGGGAAGGGGTGAGAGATTTTATGAGAGGAAATGGGGTCCGAAGCATAGGTGGGTGGGATGGCACTTGAGAGGAGGGAGGAGATCTTATCTGAAGGTACTGCTGGGAAGGATGGGAAAGTAGAGGAGAGGTTTGAGAGTGGGGGGATGGAGAAGGGGGAGGCGTGACAGGGGAGTTCAGATGGTCAGATCTGATGGTGCTAATTTTCCTAATGAAGTAGGTGGCCAGATCGTTGAGGGTGAGGGATGGAGGAGGGATGGGGGAGGAACAGGGAGCCTGAGGAGGGAATTAAATGTCCGAAATAGCTGACGGGGGTAATGGGCATGGGTTTCAATAAGGGAAGAAAAATAATTTGCCTGGCAGAGGAGAGGGCGGAGTTAAGGCAGGAAAGGATCAATTTAAACTGAACAAGGTTGGTTTGGTGTTTAGACATGGTTTTGAAGATAAAATCCATCTGACTCTAGTCATCTCACAGGAATACTTAGGTTGGGTGTAATAATAACGATGCCATTCTTCAGAGGAAGAGAGTCATAATAATCTGATGATATACAAGCAATACATCAGAAATTCTGGAAAATTATCCTAGCCTTGGAGAGAGAGTCAACTAGCCCTCATTCTTTTTTCTTCCTTATTGGGTTTCTGTGTCTCTCCAGAATACCATTCACTTTCAAAGCCTTATTGAGGTTACCCTTCCGCCAAGAGGACTTCCCTAATTAAGACCTCTCCCTTCTGTGACACCTATGCAGTTATAGCTGTACATTTTGAATGCTTCATATTCACCCCATCCTCTACTCTACAGAACCTATGTCTATATTTGTGATTTATTTATTTACAGTAGTACCTGTCTCCCCCTCTATACTGTAAGCTTTCTGTGGGCAGGGAAAATGTCTGCCAACTCTGTATTGGACTGTGCCAAGCACTGCTCTGCACTCAGTAAGCACTCAGTAAGTGCCATTAATTGATTGATTAATTGATTTATAATAGTAGTAATAGAAGAGAAGCAGCATGACCTATGGACAGTGCACATAGCTTAAAGTCCAGACACCTGGATTCTAATCCCCACACTGACTCTTGCCTGCTGTGTGATCTCAGATACAAATTCAACATCTCTGAACCTCATCTATAAAGTGGGAATTCAATAGTTGATGACCTCTTGTGGGCAGGGAATGTGTCCGTTTATTGTTATATAACCGCTTCCAAACACTTCGTACAGTACTCTGCATACTGTAAGTGCTTAATCAATATGATTGTAGTGAATGAATGAATGGTGAGTGGGTGACTGGACTGTGACTGCCCACATCGAGTTTACAGTCTGAAGGGAGATCTTTTTCTATCTTCGTCTTCAACCCTTCCCATTGACTGAACGTGTTCCCTGCTTCCACTACCCAATATGTTGCGTGCACACACATGCGTACACAAACACAAAAAGCTTCTAGCACAAGGGTCGTGATTGCAGCAGCAATAAAGTGGAAAATGAATTCGCTCAGTAATATTTATTAAGAGCTTACTTTGTGCAAAGCATTGTACTAAATGCTGGGGAGAGTACAATATAATGATAGAAAGACACAGTCCCTGCCCACTAGCTTACAGTCCAGAGGAATAACGAATTGTAGTTGGGTTGATTTCAGTGAATGTCTGATCACGGGATTCAGTGTCATCCTCCTGTTCTAATTCTCCTACTCATCCGCTTTCTTCCACCAAACCTCCAAAAAGAGCCATCTTACCGTGACTCGCTTTCGACGCTTCCTCCTCCCACCTCTGGCTCCCACCCTTCCTTTGGCCTGGGAATCCACCGTTTTCAATTCCCCAGCCCGAAGATATCACACCCTCAAAAACCCTCTGGAATTCCATCTTCTGAAGGAGAATTTAGCTAAATCACTTCTTCCCACGATCTGTCAGTGACCATCTCCAGACTTACTACATCCGCAGAATCTCCGGATATTGCTACTTAAGATAAGATAACTTAGACTGTAAGCTCCTTGAGGAAACATTTCTACCAAATCTTTTATAATGTATTCTGCCAAGCATTTAGTACAGTTCTGTGCACACAGTAAGCGCTCAATAAATGTCTGTGATTGGTTAACTGATTAATGCTCGCTTCCCCCGCTAGACAGTGAACTCCTAGCAGGCCGGGAACATGTCTACCTACTTTTTTATAGTGTACTCTCCTCAGCACTTAGAATAGCGCTCTGCACACATTAAGCACTCAAAAATAATGACTCTCAAGCACTAATAATAATAATGATAATAATGCTAGTATTTGGTAAGTGCTTACTATGTCCCAAGTACTGTTCTAAGCGCTGGGGGAGATAGAAGGTAATCAGGTTGTCCCACCTGGGAGTCACAGTCTTAATCCCCATTCTTCAGATGAAGTAACAAAGGCACAGAGAAGTGAAGTGAATTGCTCGAAGTGACACAGCTGACAAGTGGAGGAGCTGAGATTAGAACCCACGACTTCTGACTCACTTGCCCGTGCGCTTTTCACTAAGCCAGGCTGCTTCTCATCCACATATCCGTTTTTCCATTCTTTTCTCCTCCCATTTGTAAATGACATTTTGCCTATCTAGCCTATTAGATTGGGAAGTCTTTGAAGGCAGGGACCATGCCTTTTACCTCCCTTCTTATGGTATTTCTTAAGCTCTCAGTATGTGCCAGTCACTGTACTAAACTCTGGGATGAATACAAGAAAATTGGGTGGGTCATAGTCCCTGTCCCACACAGGGCTCACAATCTCAGTCCCCATCTTACAGATGAGGTACCTGAGGCACAGAGAAGCGAAGTGACTTGCCCCAAATCACCCAGAAGAGAAGCAGTCCGGACCAATGGAAAGAGCATGGGCCTCGGCTCTAATTACAGCTCAGCTAATTGCTTGCTGTGTGACTTTGGGCAAGTCACCTATCTTCTCTGTGACTCAGTTCTCCTGTTCTCCCTCCAGCTCAGACTGTGAGCCCCATGAGATACAGGGATTGTGTCGAACCTGATTAACTTGCCCAGTGCTTAGACATATAGTTTGACATATAGTAAGTACATACGAAATACCATAAAAATTAAAAAAGAGGGGGAGCCGTTATTAGAATCCAAGTTCACTGACTGCAAGCCCACTATCTGCTAGGCCACACTGCTTCTCTCTTGCATCTGCCCAAGATTTGGTGGGGGAAGTCCTGTGAGGAGGAATTGGATCTGGATGGTTCAATTTCTGTCATACCCTCTTGTCCCTGCACGGACGGTTTAGATGATGTTTGAAGTCACTATAGCACGGGGCTGGAGCCATGCCATAATGTCCTATCCCGGCAGCCATGGCAGCCGAGGTTTGAGCGGTGGATGGAGGGGACCAGGGGGCTACCGTAGGTGCAAATGCTTTCTCTCTGCTTGCGTATGCAGCCATGATTCCAGCTCCACCCTGGACACCGTGTATGAACTTCTTTCCAGAGTGACCCTCACCCTCTCATAGATGAGCCTGATGGTTTCTCTCTGTCCCACCCTACCCACGGTCACTCTCACTGGCCATCGAAGGGCGGGGGGAACCCTGACCCTCTCTGGGCTGGGCGGGTCCCACCTTTCTCCTCTGACTCCTGGATAGAGCGGCAACGGAGGGACATCGAGGAGCCATCAGCCCTTCTCTGCTCTCCCGTGGGCACTGAGACACGCTTTCGAGACAGGGCCCCTGTCGCCTAAGATAAAGCCAGCGCTGCTCTGAAGGATCCCCGGAGGACCGGATCATGCCGGTTCGTCCGCACATTCTTTGAGTCCCCACACTGATGAGGATCCTGTGATGGCACTTATCTGCAGGGTTCCCATGGCAACAGGATCCTAACGGTTCTTGCTGTTAGTGACCATTTGGGTCAATTGGTGGGAACTTCAGCTTCGTTTTTTCTTCAGTGGTACCTGATAAGCGCTTAATATGTGCCAGGCCCTGTACTAAGTGCTGGGGAGTCGATACAAGCTCAACAGGCTGGAAGGAGTCCCTGTCTCACATGTGGCTTACAGTCTCAATCCCCATTTTACAGATGAGGGAACTGAAGCCCAGAGAAGTGAAGAGACTTGCCCACGTTCACACAGCAGAAAGGTAGTAGAACCGAGATTAGAACCCAGGTCATTCTGACTCCCAGGTTCATGCTCTATCAACTAGGTGACGCTACTTCTCTTAGTTTCGTCTTGTTCATGACCTCAGACAATCAATCGGTTATTTAATCTGTTATATTTTCTGACGTTTTCTGATTGCAAATCTAGAAAGAATGAGAAATGACGCTAAATCGATGGATTTCAGACCTTCCCCCGGGCTGGTTTTGGAGATCAACCCAGAGAAGAAGCATGAGAAGCAGCATAGCTTAGTGGCAAGGGCCCGGGCTTTGGAGCCAGAGGATGTGGGTTAAAATCCCGGTCTGCCACTTGTTTGCTGTGTGACCATGAGCAAGCCACCTAATTTCTCTGGGCCTCAGTTACCTCACCTGAAAAATGTGGAATTAGACTGTGAATCCCAGGTGGGACAACTTGATTGCACTGTATCTTCCTCAGCGTTTAGAATAGTGATTGACACATAGTAAGCGCTTACCAACTGCAATTATTGTTATTGTTGTTATTATTAGCAGTTTGGGAGGAGCTGAGAGGCTTTGCGAACAGGGTGATGGGAAGGAATCACTGATACTGGGTGGCTGTACACGACAGGAAAATCTCTGATTTCAGAAGGGATAGGTTGTAGCCAAAGGTTCTTCCTCTTCTATCTCAAAGCTGAGCCACTGTACCAAACTGGGGTGAGGAGGTCACTGCATTCTCTCCTCTGAATGGCCCTGTTCCCTTTCAAAATATCTCAGTGATGGAAAATGGAGAAATAATCTCTCAGCCCGCATTTCCTCCTTCCCCCTTCCAGTCCATCAGAGCACAGCTTTCCCCATCTTCAAAGCCCCTGCATCATCCCACCACTTCCACGATGCCTAGCACGATTCATGTTTCTTCTCCCTAAGTCATTTTCTCACAACTACCAATCAGCATCTAGGACCACTTCTCCATTTTTGCACTCACACCCACCATTATAGTTTTGTACATAGTGGCTTTTATAAAATGTACTCTTTAAGCACATACTCACCTACTTACAATTCTTTCCATTCTCTTCCTTGTCCTCTCATGAATTAATTCTGTCTCTATCTCCCGTCTTGGATTTTAAGCTCTTGGAAAGCAGGGATGGTATTTAATTTATTTTTATCTCTCTGAAGTGTTCATTACAGTACTTTAAAGGCACGATGCATTCAACAGATAGCATTGATTATTATCTGATGGATGGATATATTGATAGATGGATGCGTGGATGGGCTGTTGGATGGATGGATAGATGGAAGGGTGGATTGTCTGCTCTGTGGTCTTAGGCAAGGCATTTCACTTCTCTATGCCTCAGTTACCTCTGTAAAATGGGAATTGAGACTGTGAGCACCATGTGGGATAGGGACTACATGAAATCTGATTAGTTCGTATGTGCCCCAGCACTTAGTACAGTGCCCGGCACATAGTAAGCCCTTAGCAAATACCCCCATTATTATTATTATTATTATTCTGGATAGATGGGTTGGTGGATGGACAGAACGATGGGTGAATAGCCAGACGGATGGACTGATGGACGGTCAGACGGATGGGTGGATGGAAGAATGAATGGATTCGAGACAAGGATTTGTTCAAATTCATTGATTCATTCAATCATATTTATTGAGCGCTTACTGTGTGCAGAGCACTGTACTAAGGCCTTGGAAAGTGCAATACAGCAACAAATAGAGATAATCTCTGCCCACAACGGGCTCACGGTCTAGAAGAGGGAGACAGGCATCAAGACAAGTAAACAGGCAGTCAAATGTGGGCGACAGCTTCCATGATTGCATCCCTTTTCCCTGGTCACCCTCTGATTTACTGATTTTCATAAACACCAAGAGTGATCTTAAAATTCATAGAATTACTGTTATTATCATTATTGAATTTATTAAGACTTTACTTGGAAAAGGCTGCCAAGTCCTGGAGTAGGAACAAACTAATCGGATCAGACACGTTTCCTGATCCACAGGGGCTAGGATTGTAAGAAAAACAGAGAGCATATATTGTAACCTGATTTTACAGAGAGGCCCAAAGGGATTACGTGGCTGGACCAAGGTCATACAGCAGGCTGGTGACAGAATCGGACAGACGTTTCAGATCTCATGATTCCCAGCCACATGCTCATCCCATTATGCCATGATTCTGCCCAAACAATCAATTGTCAGTCATTTATTCATTAATTCAATCATATTTATTGAGTGCTTACTGTCTGCAGAGCACTGTACTAAGCACTTGGAAAGTACCATTCAGATCAAAGAGAGGCAATCCCTGTCCACACCGGGCTTACAATCGCATACGTCTAACCAGCCACTGTCCCAGACAGTGACAAATCCACAGACATTGGACTTTCTCTTTGGACAGCTCTTTATATCGATAATGCCACGGTCAGAGCCCTGATGAGGAATGGGGTGGTTCAGCAAAAGGAAAGAGAAATTTTGTCCCTAAGAGTAGGGAGGAGGAATCTCCTCTTTAGGACTCTCCCCAGGGCGGCCTTCATGTCCCGGTTTCTCAAGTTGTGGATGAGGGGGTACAGGGTGGGGGGCACCACGGTGTAGAACATGGACAGCAATAGGTCGAGGGTCGAGGCGGAGCCTGGCACGGGTTTGAGGTAGGAGATGGAGGCCGTAGAGAGGAAGGTCGTGGAGATGGCGAAGTGGGGCAGGCAGGTGGAGAATGCTTTGGCCCGGCTCTCGGCAGCCGGCATCCTCAGCACAGCCTGGAATATGTGCATGTAGGAGATCATGATGAAGACGAAGCAGATGACACCTAAAGCTACCCCACCGGTGACACTTAAATTGATGGCGACGTAGTTCTCGGAGCAGGAGATCTTCAGCAAGGGCGGGATGTCACAGAAGAACTGCTGGACGATGTTGGACCCACAGAATCCTAGAGAAAAAGTCGAAGCTGAAAGCAGGACGCCAAACAGCACCCCGATGAGCCAGGAGGCAGCAACCATCTTTTCAGAGGCTGTGTTGTTCATGATGAGTTCATAGCGCAGGGGGTGGCAGATGGCGGTGTAGCGATCATAGCACATCGCCGTGAGGACAAACAGCTCTGAAGCAGCAAACAGAACCACCAAAAAGACCTGGGCCACACAGCCCAGGAGGGAGATAGATCTGCTATTAGTCAGTGAGATGACGGCAGACTTGGGGACGGTGACAGAGATGTAGCAGAAGTCGATGACGGACAGGTTCCTGAGGAATAAGTACATGGGGGTTTGGAGGGACCGGTCGAGGGCAGTGACGGAGACGATTAGAATATTACCCATCAGGGCAGCCAGGTAGACCAGGAGGAACAGCGCGGCATGGACCAGCTGCAGCTCCCGGACTTCTGAGAAATTCAGCAGAAGGAATTCCCTCACCGTGGAGACGTTGGGCATTTCCGGGAGGCAGTACTGATTTCTGTATGTGATGAGCTGAGAGCCAAAGTTAGAGTCAATTGATGGGATTAGTGAAGGAATTGACAGGACTTGCTAGTGATTATGGGGAAGAGACAGTTATTGAATATAAAATGTTATCTGAGTTATCCTTGGAAACATTGAACATTTCTGGGAAATAGTGTCAACTCCCTGAAAAGGAAGATGGAAGGAAGACTTCAATTAAGACACAATGATGTTGGGGGTGAAGGAATAAGAATCAGTCAATCAATTGCTTTTATTGAGTACCTAAGGAGGACGCAGTAATAGTACATATGATCACTGCCCCCAAGGAGTTTACATTCTATTGGAAGCACCAAGCTATGAACTGTGTAGAAGCAGGGTGCTACTGGGAATAACTCAGGCCCGGGAGTCAGAGGACCTGGCATCGAATCCCAACTGTACCACTTGTCGGCTGCATAGCCATGGGAATATGATTTAATTTATCTATGCTTCAGTTTTCTCAATAGTAAAATGAGGATTCGAAACCCGTTTTCCCTCCTACCTAGTCTGTGAATCCTTCGTGGGACACGGACTGTGTTCTACCAGATTGTCCTGAATCTCCCCCAGCACGTAATACTTTGCTTGGAAAGTTGTAAGCACTTAATAAATATCAAGATTATTATTTTTGGTTGAGGAGACTTTTACTAAAATGAATAGGGGATAGAAGAGGTCAGAGAACATAAAGATATGAACATGAGTGTTGTGAAATTTTTTCGGTGGTTTTAGAGTAAAACAAGAAGTGTCTTCATACATAAAATCATCCATTTAGTGGAGAGATAATGAGCCTGGTAGACACAAGGACCTGAATTCTAATCCTGTTTCTGCCCCTTGCCCGCTGTATGACCTAGGACCAGTAATCTACCTTCTCTGTGACTCAATTACCTCATCTGTAAATTGGGGACTATGACTGAAAGCACCATGTGAGGCATAGACTGTGTCCAACCTGAATAGCTTGTATCCACCCCAGTGCTTAGTACAGTACCTGGCATAAAATAAGCCCATAACGATACCATAAGACAAAAAAAATAAAACCCAGATATACATCAAACTGATTCCAATTGCTCAAACTCTGCATTCACATGTGAACTCACACGAACACAAGCATACCGCATCATTTATCGAGTCCTTTCCTAAAGCATCGCTCAGCCTACGTCTTCTTCTCTCCTCAACCCTCACTCAGGACAAGTTGTGTCTTTTCACAAGCAACAAAAACACACAATCGGCTTGAAGTCTCTCCAGCCTACGACTGCATTTCCCCTCCTTTCCATCGTTCAACTCGTCTTCTCAGCTCTCAAAGTAACTTTCTAGTTTTTACTCACGATCGACTCTCCCGTTTCCATCGTAGCCTGGAACTCCATCTCTTATCCACTCAAAATCAGAGAGAGCACAGGTCTTCCCGAATTCTGAGCCCCGCTAAAATCCCCTCTCCTCCAACCAGCTTCCCCAATACATTTCCCAGCCCTCTAAACCCACTTCAACTAAGTCCGATTCAACTCATTTCGATCCTCATTTAGAGGAAAAAGCATGGGCACAGGAGTTCTCTTCTTGACTGTGAGCTCCTTGTAGGTAGCATACACATCTACCAGCTCTGTTTTATTGTACTCTCCCAAGCTTAGCTTAGTGGTAGTCAGAGGTTTGGGTTCTAATCCTACCTCTCTCCCATTGCTGCTGTGGGAACTTGGTCAAGTAGCTTCACTTCTCTGGGTCTCTGTTTCCTTATCTGTAAAATGGCACGCAATAATTGCATATTCATCTTTCCATTCTTTCTTTCCTTCTACAGGGGGCAGGGAAGGTATTTGTTATGGTGTTCTAAAGTGGATAGAGCAGAGGCTTGGAGGTCAGAAAGAGTTAGAAGGACCTAGGTTCTAATTCCAGCTCTGCTTTATGTCTGCTGTGTGACCATGGGCAAGTCATTTGACTTCCCTGAACTTCAGTTACCTCATCTGTAAAATAGGGGTTAAGACTGTGAGCCCCATGTGCTTAACTGGTATCTACTCCAGGGCTTAGGAAAGTGCTTGGGACACAGTAAGAGCTTAACAAGTACTACTGTTATTACTATTACTCTCCAAGGGCTTAGTGCACACAATCAGCTCTCAATAAATATGATTCAAGATCACTTGATTGATAGTAAATTATACTGTGTCAACGTAGCCCAGGTGGCTGGAAAGCCCATGAAGTCAGGGATTCCAACCTTTCCCGCTATTTGTTTTCTCCCAACATTTGGGAAAAACTCTTACAGGGAGGAACTGCAAATAGTTCCAGTGGCTGTCCAAAGCTGGTCACAATCTGTCATCCCTGCATGTCATTTACCCTTTGCAAGGGATTCTGGGATCCACGGAAGGCCAAAATGACTGTCCATAGTACTGGCACTGGACTGGAGCACCGTAGCCGGGCGGGTAATTGGCATGGTAGTGAGGTTTGAGGAGGAAGGAGGAGAGGTGTGTGATTATTGGGGGTTATTGACCTGGAAATCACCTCCCCTCCTGCTAGCACCCCTGCCCTGCTGGGGCCCACGACCCTGGTCTGAACCCCAACATGGGCCCCAGACCTGCTCCATCTCTTCCCTCCTCATCGTCATTCCTCCCGTCCCTCAATCCCACTCACCCCCGTTCACTCTCACCGGGGCAGCGTGGGGCTCGGGGTCGCTGACCTCTGCAGGGCTGGGCTTGTCCCTTCTTTCCCCTCAGAGTCATGGGTTCGATCAGGCAGAAAGGAATAGAGAGGAACCCGCGATCTCTCCACACTCTCCCTCAGACCCTGAGAAGCTCTCTAGACAGCCCCTGTCCCTGTATATAAAGCAGGAGCTGCTCCAAGGGGGATCCCTGGAGGATGGCTCGGGGCCCTACCTAGGGACCCCGTGGCCTGGACAAGCCAAGCACCCTCTAGGGTCACGTGTTTTCTGAGGCTCCTTCCTGGGAGACAAGGTACCGGTTACTGCAGCATCAACCATGGTGCCGGCCCCCGGGTTCCCGTGGAAACAGTGGCATCTGCATCCCAGCGTCCCAACGCTTCCTGTTTTCAGCGACAGTCTTTAGCCACTTTTATTGGCTTCATTTTTGTCTGATTCACAATCTGAGACCCTCAATCTGTCAGTCATTCAGCCAAATTTAACTTTTTCTTATTGTCTTTGTGAAGTGCTCAGTATATATCAGGCACTAAGTGCTGGAGTAGATACCAGCTAATCAGATTGGACAGAGTTCATGTCCCCCGTGGGTCTCACATCTCAATCCCCATTTTACAGATGAGGGAATTTGTCTGCTGGGTGGTCTTGGGGGAGTCACTTAAGTTCTCTGTGCCTCGGTTTCCTCCCTGGTGGAACAGAGATTCAATGCTTCTCCTGAGCGTTCTCTGTAGGAGGAGAGGGACAATGTTTGACCTGATTACCGTGTATCTACACCAATGCTTAGCACAGTGTTTGGCTCATAGTAAGTGCTTAAGAAACATATTTACTATCTTTCCTGAAATCAAAACCCTTGTTGTCCTAGTCTGCAGCTTACCGATGTTCATGATCTAGCGACAGCAAGGCGTAGTGGGTAGAACACATGCCTGGGAGTCAGAAGGTCATGGGTTCCAATGCCCGCTCTGCCACTTGTCTGCTGTGTGACCTTGGGCAAGTCACTTTACATCTCTGGGCCTCTGTTATCTCATCTGTAAAGTGGGGATTAAGATTGTGAGCCCCACATAGGACAGGAACTGTGTCTAACCTGATTTGCTTATATCCACCCCAGCATTAGTACAGAGCCTGGCACATAGTAAGAGCTTAACAAATACCATAATTATTATTATTATTATTATAACTCATAATTATTGACCTAATGTTGACCTCCCACATTCCACCCCTTGCCAATGGGTCACACGTTCTTGGGGGGCAGAGGCTGGGATTTTTTAAATATTATTTATTGGGTGCTTACTTTGTGTCAAACACTCTTCTTAGAACTTGGATAGATACGAGCCAGTTAGATTGGACACAATCTCTATCCCACATGGGGCTCACAGTCTAAATAGGAGGGAGAACGGGAGAAATGAAGCACAGAGAAGTGCAGTGACTTGCCCAAGGCCACACCGCAGACAAGTGGCAGAGCTGGGATGAGAACCCAGGTCCTCTGTCTCCCAGGCCTGGGCTCTTTCAACTAGACCACGTTGCTTCTCATGGTAAAACCTCACGAAAGGCAATGACTATCAAATCCCCATTGACACAAGATTCATGCGGGTCCACCTATTAGGAAACATTTCTAGTCATTCACAGATTTATTTCCAAAGAAGTCATTGAGTTAGGGTTGAGATCAAAATTTCAACTGCTTTCAATTTTCAGGATTGAGAACAGATTGAGCAAATATGCAAATGAACTGCTATCTCTCCGTTATCGAGACTTTAGTCCATTAATCAGATTACCTGTAAATAAGGCACATTAGATAATGGAACAGTTTGGCCCTGTGTAAAATATTATTATCTTCATCATTAATGATAAGAATAGTAATATTTACCGTTTACCAGTGCTCAGGACAGTTCTTAGTACATAGTAAGTGCCTCACAAATACCATTAAAAATTATCCGGCACTTATTATGTGCTAAAGTCTGGGGTAGATACAATGTATGAGATTAGAAATAGGCCCTGGCTCTCACAGGGCTCACAAAAACTAACTTAACCCCATTTTATGGATGAGGAAACTGTGAGAGAGTGATGCAGGAAAAAAAAAACAAGAGGACGAGAGAAAAAATGAGAGCCAGGATGAGGAAAGGAGAGGGAAGCAGAAAAACGTATGAAGGAGTGAAAGGGAGAGAAAAACAGGAGAGAGCAAGTGAGAAAGAACCAGAGAAAAAGCAAGTCAGTAGAAGTAGTAGTAGTAGTAATAATAATAACAATAATAAGAATGGTATTTGTTAAGCGCTTAATATGTACCAAGTACTGTTCTAAACGCTGGGGTAGATACAAGGTAATCAGGTTGTCCCACGTGGGGCTCACGTTTTAAAGATGAAGTAACTGATGCACAAAAAATTTAAGTCCTTGTCCAAGGTCACCCAACAGTAGCATTGATAGAGCACCCAATGCAGATTCAGTGGCATTCTGATGTAGTAGGAATGGTATTCATTTCACTCTTTCTATGTGCAAAGCACTGTATTATGGTCTGGGAGTGAAATAGATTGGATTCTTGGCCCCCAAGGAGCTCCGATTCTAAGATAATAATAATGATAATAATAATAATAGTATTTGTTAAGCACTTACTATGTGCCAAGCACTGTTCTAAGCGCTGGGGTAGATACAAGGTAATCAGGTTGTCCCACTTGGGGCTCACAGTCTTAATCCCCATTTTACAGATGAGGAAACTGAGGCACCAGAAAGTTAAGTGACTTGGCCGAAGTCACACAGCTGGCAAGTGGTTGAGTTGGGATTAGAACCCATGACCTCTGAATCCCAAGCCTGGGCTCTTTCCAGTGAACCACGCTGCTGTCCTGGGTCCCCTTCTGGACCCCTCAGCTCCAGTGAAAGTGAAAGGATGTGGAGAGGGGCGAGAAAAGGGGATGAAATTTGATTCCTTGAAGAAACGGGAAGATCTTAGAAAAACCTACCCTGGAGTGGAGAATCTTTCATGGGGTTTTCTCAGCTCAGAAAGGGAAGCGTTTTCATTCTGCCTCCTCTTGAGCTAGGATAAGAGTCCGTACCTGATCCTGAAGCAGGAGGGATTGAGGGTAGATTCTTAGAAGTAATTTCTGGTCATTTAACACTGAAAAGGGAGAAGTAGGATATGGACTCTGCATCTCAACAGGTTCTAACAGAAATAGAGGAAACTCTGTTAGAACTAGAGAGAAGCTAGATTTTCCATCTATTTTTCTAGCACCGTTCCCTTTCTGTCCCTCCTTCCCATCCTTCTCTGTTCCCTTCGACTTTCTCTGGGGACCAATATGTCTATCAAATCTGTTATATTGGACTCTCCCGAGCACTTAATGCAGTGCTCTTTACACAGTAAGTGCTCAATAAATACCACTGATCGATTACTCTAGCTCGTTCATTCATTCAATCGTATTTATTGAGCCCTTACTCTGTGCAGTTCATTGTTCTAAGCGTTTAGAAAGTACAGTTTGGCCACAGATGGAAGCATTCCCTACCCAACAACGGGCTCACAGTGTAGAATGGGGGAGACAGCCAACAAAACAAAACAAGTAGACAGAGCTTAAGTGCTTACTATATACCAAGCACCGTACTAAACGCTGGGGTAGACAAAAGATAATCAGGTCCCACATGAGGCTCACAGTCTAATTAGGAGGGAGAACATGTACTGAAAACCAATTTTGCCGATGAGGAAACGGAGGCATAGGGGAGTGGAGTGAACTGCCCTAGAGTTACACAGCAGAGGCAGACGAGTGGCTGATCTAGGATCAGAACCCAGATCCTTTTGACTCCAAGACCTTGGCTCTATCCGCAGTCCCACACCACTTCTCACGCCTCAGCTCTTCCTTAGTGCTTTCCACTCCTCAGCTCCCCAAGGTCAATGAGAACCTCAGCTCACACTCTTAGTTCCCTTGACTCTCTCCCAAGCCACTCCTGGACTCACATTTAGGACTGGACCATCTCTGTTTAGCTGGGACAGGGCTAGTAATTGCGGGCTAGTGATGGCCAAGGCTTTCTCCCTGATTTCTTAAGTATCTGCGATTTTGCAGGCAGTGTGGAGTTTTGAGGTACGGTCGGGATTAATCCACACAGGGCAGGCTAGACCATAAACTCCTCGAGGGTAGAGATCCTGTTCTATATTGCACTTTACCCTGCTCTGCACAGGAGTGCTCAATGAATACTCTGGATTAGTAGCACATAAACTCAATTTGCATTTTCTTAAATATGATAGAGGCTACAGAATGGCCGCGGAGAGTGTTGGGTTCTTTGTTTTATCCCTAATCACCAGTTCTGGCGCGAACAAAAAGGCAGACAAATTCCCACTCTGGTCTGAAGAAATGATTCAACTGGATGAGCTGTGTAGGAGTCAGTATTGGAGACTCCATCCTCAGCTTCGTGAGCGAGGATGTGAAAAGGAAGCTGAGCTGGAAACAACTGAGCTGGGAGGCAGAGAAATGATTATCCCCAGTCCCTTTTTTCAAATCTCTCCAGGAGTGGGTGGCCGGTGGAAAGATGGTTAGGGGCCGAGCTGACGTCCGAGGAAATTTAATTCCTCCCTTCGCCTCTGCTCTACATCTCTTCGTCTTTCCAGGGTCCTACTGCCCTTTCTGTAGGATCTAAGGAATTGATCGAGGCAATCAGGAGATAAGGACCAGAATGCCTCTCCAGTTGCTCTTCACATTTGGGGGTTGGGGAAGCCAATATTTCTTGAGCACGGGATCGCCGAAGAAAGAGATATGTTGGCATAGATAGGGAGCGCCCCCCTGGGATTCTTACGCCCTCCAGCTGCAATAATTAGTTGGGCACAGAGGCGGCCAGAGCAGGGACTCCTGGGAGAGAGCCTTGGGGAGAGAGATGCCTTAGCTATCAGCTTCTTCAAAACATCCTCAAATTAATCAATCCGCAGCTCTGCCGAGACTAGTCAGCTGTGTGACTTTGAGCAAGTCACTTAACTTCACTGTGCCCCAGTTATCTCATCTGTAAAATGGGAATTATGACTGTGAGCCTCACCTAGGACAATCTGATAACCTGATATCTACCCCAGCGCTTAGAACAGTGCTTGGCACATAGTAAGCACTTAACAAATACTATTATTATTATTGCTATTATCTTATTGGCTCCCTCATCAGTGGAATTATCGAGTGATGAAACCCTTCTAAAATCACAACTCCTTCAAGATGCCTTCCCTGATTACGGCTTCATTTCCACTACCTACCCTTCTTTCTTCATCACCTATAATTATCGTTGCATATTCCTTAAGAACTTTAATATTCACCCCAGTCCCACATGAATCAATCAATCGTATTTGAGTGCTTGATGTGTGTAGAGCACTATACTAAGAGCTTGGGAGAGTACAGTATAACAGAGTTAGCTCACACGTTCCCACAAGGAGCTTACAGCCTAGAGTACAGTTCTTACATACACATCCTTGTACTCTATCTCCAATTTATTTGTGTCTGTCTCCTCCTGTAGTCTTCCGATTCATTTTGGGCAGGGATTGCAACTTCTAATCCGAGTGTATGGAGCTTTTCCAAGAGTTTAGTACAGGGCTCGGCACACAGTAAGCACTCTACAAATACTAATGATTGACTGAGTGCTTAGAGACGAATTATGTGCTACGTGCTTGGGAGAGTGCAACGAAACCAAGGCACATGGTTAGCTCTGCCCTCCAGAAGCTCTGTGTGCGTGTTGTGCATAGGAAATGTGTCTGTTTATTGTTGTATTATACTCTCCCAAGCGCTTAGTACAGTGCTTTGCACATAGTAAGCTCATAGTAAGCAGCATGACATACTGGATAGAGCACGGGCCTGGAAGACAGAAGGTCATGGGTTCTAATCCTGACTTTGCCACTTGTCTGCTGTATGACCTTGGGCAAGTCTCTTCACTTTTCTGTGCCTCAGTTGCCTCATGTAAAATCGGGATTAAAACTGTGAGCCCCACCTGGGACAACCTGATTACCTTGTATCTACCTCAGTACTTAGAACAGTGCTTGGCACATAAGAAGCACTTAATAAACGCAATTACTTTTATATATGATTGAGTGAAAGAATGAATAATGGAGTGGACAGCGTGACAAGGGTCTTCTTCCTTCATCTTCATCATTCATTCATTCATTCGATCGCATTTATTGAGCGCTTACTGTGTGCAGAGCACTGTCCTAAGCACTAGGAAAGTACAATTCAGCAATAGAAGCAATCCCTGCCCACAAAGGGTTAGCAGTCCAGAAGGGGGAAGACAGACATTAGAACAAGTAAACAAGCATCAATATAAATAAATTAAATTATAGATACGTACACATCAAAACTAGTATACAGGCATCTATATTAATAAATAGAATTATACATATATACATAAATACATATGTTCTGTGGGGTGCGGAGAGGTGGGGGGAAGAGCAAAGGGAGTGAGTTGAGGTGATTTGGACGGGAAAGGGAGCTGAGGAAAAGGGGGGCTTAGTCTGGGAAGGCCAGTTCCTGATGAGACAAAGTCCAGTCTGTTTACAGATACACCCCTGACTGCTTCTGATTCTTTCTCCTGCTTGTTGTTGTTGTTCTAGGTGCAATGCGAAGAGTTCAGAGTCTCTCATTTTCATTTAGGACCTTAGTTCCTAATGAGACAAAGGCCAGTCTGTTTACAGACACACACTTGACTGCTTCTGATTCCTTCTCCTTCTTGTTGTTATTAAGCACTTACTATGGGCCAGGCACTGCATTAAGGGTTGGAGTCAATGCGAACTAATCAGATTGGACACAGCACCTGTCCCACATTGGGTTCTCAATCTTAATCCCCACTTTTGAGATGAGGCACAGGGAAGTGAAGTGACTTGCCCAAGGTCACACAGCAGGCAAGTGGTGAAGCCGGGATTAGTACTCAGGGCCTTCTGACACCATGTCCTGTGTATTTTCTACACTTCACACTGCTACTCAGGCTTGTATGTTTACTCTAGAATTACAGTTCTGGGTGGTTTAATTCAGGGGTTCCTGCATACATAGTTTATGAGCTCGATATGGGCGGGGAACATTTCTACCAACAGGTTGTATTGTCCCAAGTGCTTAGAACAGTGCTCTGCACAGTAGGTGCTCACTAAATACCATTGATACTGTTAAATGGAGTTTTTTTCAGGGTTCCACTAGTAAACCGGGAGTTATTACAATGTGGGATAGGGACCGTGTCAAAGCTGATGAGTTTGTATCGACCCCAGCACTTATTACAGTGTCTGGCACATAGGAAGTGCTAAACAACTACCGTCAAAAGATTTTGATAGTTCAACTGAGTGATCGATTGCCTGAGCCTTCCCTAGAAGTAGGTGATGTGTTTCCTCCAGGATTTCCCACCGCCAAAGGTACCCATTCCCAGGATGAACTTCATGTGTCCCTGTTTGTCAGAGCCATCCTCTCACACCCTTCTCAGAGCTGCATTCATTGCCTGGTTCCTTAGGCTGTAGATGAAGGGGTTCAGGGCAGGGGGCATCATGGTGTAGAACATGGACACCAGCAAGTCCAGCTTCGAGGAGGAGTCTGAGGGCAGCTTGAGGTGGGTGACAGTCCCATGTAGATGAATGAAATCACCACGGCGAGGTGAGGCAGGCAGGCGGAGAAGGCTTTGGCCCGGCCTTCAGCACCCGGCATCCTCAGCACGGCCCGGAAGATGTGCACGTACTAGACGACGATGGAGACAAGACATGAGATCTTCAGAATGGCAGAGAAGACCGTGAATCCAGTTTCCTGGAGGTTCCCACTGGGGCCTGAAAGTTCCGTCATTTGGGGAGTGTCACATAAAAGATGGTGGATCACGTTGGGTGCGTCGAAGCTGACGGAGAAGGTGGTGGCCACGTGCATAGCGGCGCTCACGGTACCTCCCAGCCAGTAGGTGGCCGCCATCTTCCTACAGGACCCTTGGTCCATGATGACCTCGTAGCTCAGGGGGCGGCAGATGGCGGCGTAGTGGTCGTAGGTCATGGCCATGAGGACGTACAGCTCAGAAAAGGCGAACAGCATCAGGAAAAACAATTGAAAGACACAGTCCAGGAAGGAGATTTCTCTACAGTCGATCAGGGAGTTGTGGATGGATTTGGGGACGGTGACAGAGATGTAGCGGAGGTCTAGGATGGACATTTTCCTGAGGAAGAAGTACATAGGGGTGTAGAGGCGCCGATCGAGGGCGGTGGTGGCGATGATGAGGAGATTCCCCATCAGGGCCGCCAGGTAGACCAGGAGGAACAGCGTGGGGTGCACCAGGTGCAGCTCCGGGACCTCGAAGAATGCCAGCAAGAGGAATCCCGTCACCGCTGTGAGACTGGTCATTTCCTTCCCAGAGATAAGATGTCATAGCTGTGTGGGAGAAGACCGTTTTAACCATTATAAATGTGTCAAATAATCACACAGTAAGCTCTTTGTAAATACTTGTCCTATTATTTCTACTTTCCTCTGACGGGCAATATCATGGTGACACATATTTGACTCTCCCAAGTGCTTAGTACAGTTCTCTGCACATGGTCAGCTCTCAATTCATGCCACTGACTGATGGCTTGATTAATAAATGGTTGCTTCCCCTTCTAGACTATTAACTACTTGTAGAAAAGGAACATGTCAACTAACTCTGTTGTACCATACTCTCCCTAATGCTTAGTACAGTGCTGTGCGCGTAGTAAGGGCTCAATAAATATGAATAACCGATAGTTAGCACTCAATAAATACGATTGATTGATGACACACAGCCAGTTTGAGGTTACCCATTTTTATTAGGTTGCAAATACCATAATAATAATGATATGTTCGATTCACCAGATTTGAATACTATTTGTGCTATTGGTTGAGAACATACTATGTTCCAGGCACTGGAATGGATAAAGTCCAATCAGATCAGAAACAGTTCCTGACCCACGCAGGGCTCCTAGTTTAAGAGGAAGGAAAACAAGTATTTTAATGCCCATTTTTCAGATGAGGAAACTGAATCATAGAGAATTTAAGTAATTTGTCCAAGATCACACACCAATCAACCAATCAATCAATCGTATTTATTGAGCACTTACTGTGTGCAGAGCACTGTACTAAGCGCTTGGGAAGTACAAGTTGGCAACATATAGAGACAGTCCCTACCCAACAGTTGGCTCGCAGTCTATAAGGGGGAGACAGAGAACAAAACCAAACATATTAACAAAATAAAATAAATAGAATAGATATGTACAAGTAAAATAAATAAATAAATAAAGAGTAATAAATATGTACAAACATATATACATATATACAGGTGCTATGGGGAAGGGAAGGAGGTAAGACGAGGGGGATGGAGAGGGGGATGAGGGGGAGAGAAAGGAGTGGGTTAGGCAAGTGACTCCCACCCCTTAGACTCCCATCCCTCTGCTATTTCCCCTAGTATACACCCTTTACCCCCACATCAATATCGATCAGGCAGTGGTATTCTTTTATTCGGTCATTCAATCGTATTTATTGAGCACTTACTGTGTGCAGAGCACTGTACTAAGCTCTTGGGACGTACAAGTTGGCAACATATAGAGACGGTCCCTACCCAACAATGGGCTCATGCTCTAGAAAGGGAAAACAGACAACAAAACAAAACACGTGGTCAGGTGTCAAGTCATCAGAATAAATAGAAGTAAAGCTAGATGCACATCATTGACAAAATAAATAGAATAGTAAATATGTACAAGTAAAATACATAGAGTCTTAATCTCCATTTTACATTTGATGTAACTGAGACACAGAGAAGCCAAATAACTTGTCCAAGTCACAGCAGGCAAGCATTAGAGCCGGGATTAGAACCCAGATCTTTCTGGCTCCCAGGCCAGGATCTTTCCACCAAGCCACACCACTTCTCCAGTGTGGCCACCAAATCCCACACCTAACACTTCCCCTGACGACCTGACAACTGAGAGAATAGCACATAGAGTTCTTATGTACGGGTCACCAACTAAGATGGTAGTGATTGAGTCGACGAATCTTGTCCGCCTCCACGTCTCCAAACGTTGGAACCCCAAGAGCAAATCTCTGATTTTCACCTCCTCTCTGTTTGACGAGAGTCTAGAACTACCGAGCCGTGGAGAGGGTAGGTTGTTTTCTCACTCTCAGGTTGGGAGGTGTTGCAGGGCATCGTTGTATCACTGTGCTCCCTCCGTCACCACTTTTACTAATTGGTGTGCTAGTCCAGGTACAGTCAAGTTCAGAAACAGAGTGAAACCACCTGAGACACTGCACATCCTGCCAGGACTTTCCTAATCTCCTGGCACACCTGGAGTTTTTTTGCTTGTTTGATTTTATGGCATTTGTTAAGTGCTTACTATGCGTCGAACTCTTTTCGAGGCGCTATTTGGACAATCTACTTAACCAGTGGTCCAGGAGTACAAGTTCAGGTACAGAGTAGAAGTTGTAATAGTATTTATTAAGTGCGTACTATGTGTCAAACACTATTCCAAGCGCTGTTTGGTCAATCTACTTAAACAGGGGTCAAGGAAGCCATATTCAGATTCGTAGTATAAGTCGTACTTCATTCAATCGTATTTATTGAGCGCTTACTGTGTGCAGAGCACTGTACTAAGCGCTTGGGACGTACAAGTTGGCAATATATATTCATTGAGTGCTTACTGTGTTCAGATTGCTGTACTAATCGCTTAGTGCAGTGATCTGCATATAGTAAGAGCTCAATTAATACAACTGAAAGAATAACAAAAGGAGAAAGTACACGTGAGGGGATTAAACACAGTCTCTGTCCCTCATGCAGATCACAATCTAAAAGTGGACCGGAATCATATTTACCAGTTCTGTTGTATCGAATGTTCCCAAGCACTCACTACAGTGCTCTGCATCATCATCATTATCAATGGTATTTATTGAGTTCCTACCATGTGCAGAGCACTGTACTAAGCACTTAATTCCTTAGTAGATACCATTGATTGATTGATATCCTTCATCCTCGAAGAAAGTTCCACACTGATAATAAGAGTATAGTAAGTGCTTACCAAATGCCATAATAATGATATAGAGAGTACTTAACATATATAATAATAATAATATAATTGTGCAACAAATGCCAGTAAAATAATATAGTGAGAGCTTAACAAATACCATAATAACATAGTAAGTGCTTAACAAATGCCATAGCAATAATAATAATAATGTGGTAAGTGCTTGACAAATTCCTTAATAATAATGTAGTAAGTATCTTCTCCTGCCTTCAGGCTCGCATCTCTTCCTGCCTTCAGTACATCTCCATCTGGATGTCTGCCCGCCACCTAAAACTCAACATGTCCAAGACTGAACTCCTTGTCTTCCCTCCCAAACCCTGCCCTCTTCCTGACTTTCCCATCTCTGTTGACGGCACTACCATCTTTCCCGTCTCACAAGCCCGCAACCTTGGTGTCATCCTCGACTCCGCTCTCTCATTCACCCCTCACATCCAAGCCGTCACCAAAACCTGCCGGTCTCAGCTCCGCAGCATTGCCAGAATCCGCTCTTTCCTCTCCATCCAAACCGCTACCCTGCTCGTTCAAGCTCTCATCTTATCCTGTCTGGACTACTGCATCAGCCTGATCTCTGATCTCTGATCTCCCATCCTCGCGTCTCTCCCCACTTCAATCCATACTTCGTGCTGTTGCCCGGATTGTTTTTGTCCAGAAACGCTCTGGGCATGTTACTCCCCTCCTCAAAAATTTCCATTGGCTACCAATCAATCTGCGCATCAGGCAGAAACTCCTCACCCTCGGCTTCAAGGCTCTCCATCACCTCGCTCCCTCCTACCTCACCTCCCTTCTCTCCTTCTACAGCCCACCGTGCACCCTCCGCTCCTCTGCCGCTAGTCTCCTCACCGTGCCTCGTTCTCGCCTGTCTGCCATCGACCCCCGGCCCACGTCATCCCCCGGGCCTGGTATGCCCTCCCTCTGCCCATCCGCCAAGCTAGCTCTCTTCCTCCCTTCAAGGCCCTACTGAGAGCTCACCTCCTCCAGGAGGCCTTCTCAGACTGAGCCCCTTCCTTCCTTTCTCCCCGTCCCCCTCTCCATCCCCCATCTTACCTCCTTCCCTTCCCCACAGCACCTGTATATATGTATATATACATATACTCTATTTATTTATTTATTTATTTATTTTACTTGTACATATCTATTCTATTTATTTTATTTTGTTAGTATGTTTGGTTCTGTTCTCTGTCTCTCCCTTTTAGACTTTGAGCCCATTGTTGGGTAGGGAATGTTTCTATTTGTTGCCAACTTGTACTTCCCAAGTCCTTAGTACAGTGCTCTGCACACAGTAAGCGCTCAATAAATACGATTGATTGATTGATTAAGTACTTATGAAATCCCATAATAATAACATACTTAGTGCTTAACAAATGCCATAACAATAATATAGTGAGTGAACAGTGCCCCAGCGCGTAGAACAGTGCCTAGCGGCACATAGTAAGCACTTAACAAATACCATTATCATTAGTATTATTATTAAGTCTCTTAATGATAAGATAGTGAGTGCTTCACCAATACCACAATAATAATATAGTAAATAAAAATGCCATAGTAATAACATAATGAGTGCTTAGCAAATATAATAATAATAATATAGTAAATGATTAACAAATGCTATAATAATAATATAGTGAATACTTACTCATCATCATCATCATCAATCGTATTTATTGAGCGCTTACTATGTGCAGAGCACTGTACTAAGCGCTTGGGAAGTACAAATTGGCAACATATAAAGACAGTCCCTACCCAACAGTGGGCTCACAGTCTAAAAGACTTAATAAATGCCATAATAATAATATACTGAATGTTTAACAAATACCACAATAATATAGTAAGTGCTTAAAAATGCCATAATAATAACGATATGAGTGCTTAACAAATGCCATAATAATAATATTGCGAGCGCTTAATATATACAATAATAACAGCAGAGTGAGTGCTGAACAAATAGAATAGAATTGTGAGCGTTTAACAAACACAACAGTAATGATGATAATGTTAATAATTATTATAAATCTAGGTGAATACATCTAGATGGTCCAGTCTACCCCTTGAGTTTTGTGATTTTTCTGCTTCTAGAGGTTGAACATAACAGCCCACTGGGAATCCTAGCCTCTGTGAGCAGGCAGGATCCCCAGGGGATGGGAGACGGTGAGAGTCGTACATTTTTCAGTTCGTAAAACCGACTCCTCTGTTTGTGCAGTACGTTGTTCTGAGAGTATTTGTCATCAGTTCTGGGCTCAGATGGGATGACCATCAGATATCTAGAGCACTTTCTGGAGATCGTGAGTGTGGTGGCTGAGAACCGGGTAATTGTGGGAGCTAAGGAGTGAATCCATCAATCAATGGGTGCTTACTGGGTGCAGAGTACGGCACTAAACATTTGGGAGAGTACAGTAGTACAGAGTGGGTATGCACGTTCACTGCCCGCAACGAGCTTACAGTCTTAAATTAGAGACAGATGTTAGTCAAACAATCAGTGGCATTATCCAGCTCTTACTGTGTACAGAGCACTGAACGAGTGATTGGAAGAGTCCAATATAGCAGAGTTGTTGGACATGATCCCTGACTCAGCAAGTTTACACTGTAGTTGGAGAGGCAGACATTAGTCAATGAATTAGAGGTATTTATTGAGCGATTGTGTGAAGAACACTGAAGTACGCAACTGGAAGAGTATGATGGAGTCGGTAGACACATTCCCTGTCCACACCGAGGTGATTTGTCTAGAGGGACCAAGCAAAGCTCTCTCATTTCATTCCAGACCTGATTCTAAGAAGACCCGCGAGGAAGGTGAGCTTGATTTTCCTGGTTTTAATAAATGGGATATTAAGTGGAGGAAATTGAGATGCACAGAAGCGAAGTAGCTTGTCCAAGGTCACACCGCAGGCAAGAGGTGGAGCCGGGATTATGATCTTTCTATTACATCAAGCTCAGGGTATGGTTTACAGGACAGGGGATGACTAGGCTGTTCTGGACTGAAGCTGGGACTGAGAACAGAGAGGATTTTTATGATGATGATGGTACTTGTTAAGCGCTTAATATGTGCCAAGCACTGTTCTAAGCACTGGGGTAGATACAAGGTAATCTGGTTGTACCACGTTGGGCTCACAGTCTTCTTCCCCATTTTATAGAGTAGGAACTACGTGTTACTCTTTTTCACAGGCTGCGAGCTCCGATGTGGGATGCAGGCCTCCTCGGCTCCCGTCGTACGGTCCCCACGCCCTTGAGGGGCCAAGAGTAATCGCTGAACCAATAGCACTGCGAGAAAGCGGAGGCGACAGAGGCCACTTCAGGCACCCACCCAAACAGTCCGGCCTTGTCTCAGTGGGAGGGAGCGTGGCGTGGCGGCTCGAGACACAAAGACCTCTGGGAGTCGGATTCGGACGCTTGCTCTTCTCACCTGCCTCCTCACTCACACTCCTTTCCCCTGTAAATCCGTATTACTCCCTCACAGAGATCTCCGCTCTCTGGACCCCACCCATCTTTCGGAGCGCCTCACACCCCACCTCGCCGCCCTCTCCTCTCTACCCAGTCTTGATGATCAGATTACTGCTCTCAACTCTACCCTTTCTACTCAGCTAGACTCACTCCCTCCCCTTTCCCTCCGCCGCTCTCGCACCACTAACCCACAGCCCTGGATCACTGCCACTGTCCGCCTCCTTCGCTCTTATGCTCGAGCTGCCGAACGCTGCTGGCGAAAGTCTAAACACCATGCCAACCTCGTTCACTTCAAGTTTATCCTTTCCTGCCTTAACTCAGCCCTCTCTTCTGCCAGACAAAACTATTTCTCCTCCCTTATTGACACCCATGCCCATCACCCCAGCCAGCTCTTCCGTACATTCAACTCCCTTCTCAGGCCCCCGGTTCCTCCCCCTCCTCCTTCCCTCACCCCCAACGATCTGGCCTCCTACTTCATTAACAAAATTAAATCCATCAGGTCCGACCTCCCCAAAGTCTCTTCCCCCCTTTCTCTAACCCCCCGGCTCTCAACACTCTCTGCTACTCTCCCATCCTTCCCAGCAGTATCCTCAGAGGAACTCTCCTCCCTCCTCTCAAGTGCTACTCCGGCCACCTGTGCTTCTGACCCCATTCCGTCTCATCTTATGAAATCTCTCGTTCCATCCCTTCTCCCCTCCTTAACTTCCATCTTCAACCGCTCACGCTCCACTGGTTCCTTCCCCTCTGCCTTCAAACATGCCCATGTCTCTCCTATCCTAAAAAAACCCTCTCTTAACCCCACCTCACCTTCTAGTTATCGTCCCATATCCCTCCTACCATTCCTTTCCAAACTCCTTGAACGAGTTGTCTACACGCGCTGCCTAGAGTTCCTCAACAACAACTCTCTCCTCGACCCCCTCCAGTCTGGCTTCCGTCCCCTTCATTCCACGGAAGCTGCGCTCTCAAAGGTCACCAATGACCTCCTGCTTGCCAAATCCAATGGCTCATACTCTGTCCTAATCCTCCTCGACCTCTCAGCTGCCTTTGACACTGTGGACCACCCCCTTCTCCTCAACACGTTATCTGACCTTGGCTTCACAGACTCCGTCCTCTCCTGGTTCTCCTCTTATCTCTCCGGTCGTTCTTTCTCAGTCTCTTTTGCAGGCTCCTCCTCCCCCTCCCATCCTCTTACTGTGGGAGTTCCCCAAGGTTCAGTGCTTGGTCCCCTTCTGTTCTCAATCTACACTCACTCCCTTGGTGACCTCATTCGCTCCCACGGCTTCAACTATCATCTCTACGCTGATGACACCCAGATCTACATCTCTGCCCCTGCTCTCTCCCCCTCCCTCCAGGCTCGCATCTCCTCCTGCCTTCAGGACATCTCCATCTGGATGTCAGCCTGCCACCTAAAGCTCAACATGTCGAAGACTGAGCTCCTTGTCTTCCCTCCCAAACCTTGTCCTCTCCCTGACTTTCCCATCTCTGTTGACGGCACTACCATCCTTCCCGTCTCACAAGCCCGCAACCTTGGTGTCATCCTCGACTCCGCTCTCTCATTCACCCCTCACATCCAAGCCGTCACCAAAACCTGCCGGTCTCAGCTCCACAACATTGCCAAGATCCGCCCTTTCCTCTCCATCCAAACCGCTACCCTACTAATTCAAGCTCTCATCCTATCCCGTCTGGACTACTGCACTAGCCTTCTATCTGATCTCCCATCCTCGTGTCTCTCTCCACTTCAATCCATACTTCATGCTGCTGCCCGGATTATCTTTGTCCAGAAACGCTCTGGACATATTACTCCCCTCCTCAAAAACCTCCAATGGCTACCGATCAATCTGCGCATCAGGCAGAAACTCCTCACCCTGGGCTTCAAGGCTCTCCATCACCTCGCCCCCTCCTACCTCACCTCCCTTCTCTCCTTCTACTGCCCAGCCCGCACCCTCCGCTCCTCCACCGCTGATCTCCTCACCGTACCTCGCTCTCGCCTGTCCCGCCATCGACCCCCGGCCCACGTCATCCCCCGGGCCTGGAATGCCCTCCCTCTGCCCATCCGCCAAGCTAGCTCTCTTCCTCCCTTCAAGGCCCTGCTGAGAGCTCACCTCCTCCAGGAGGCCTTCCCAGACTGATCCCCTTCTTTCCTCTCCCCCTCGTCCCCCTCTCCATCCCCCCGTCTTACCTCCTTCCCTTCCCCACAGCACCTGCATATATGTATATATGGTTGTACATATTTATTACTCTATTTATTTATTTATTTATTTATTTATTTTACTTGTACATTTCTATCCTACTTATTTTATTTTGTTGATATGTTTGGTTCTGTTCTCTGTCTCCCCCTTTTAGACTGTGAGCCCACTGTTGTGTAGGGACTGTCTCTATGTGATGCCAATTTGTACTTCCCAAGCCCTTAGTACAGTGCTCTGCACATAGTAAGCGCTCAATAAATACGATTGATTGATTGATTGATTGCTCTTGACTGGCGTTCACCTCCGCCTCCCCAACTACCAGTCACATGGTGCCCAGCGGCGGGGCCCAAGGGCGTGGGCCAGAGCGCCGAAGTTGTGGGTGGCAGTTATTTAGAAAGTTTTCCGATTGGGATTGATAGTAATTATGGTATTTTTAAAGTAATTGCTACTACTCCCTGTGAGGTGTAGTGCGGAGAACACGGAGACCCCACACTCGGTCAAATCGGGCTCCTTTCATCCCATTCGCTCGCGAGAGTTTACCACACAACCAACCACCAGGGCACTGAGCTGGCCCATGTACTAAAGGCCGGAACCTTAAATCGGGAGGAATTTCATTGGCATCAGCCCGCTCCCCGCTGGTCCAAGCAGCTGCCCTTGTCCCTCCCCATGATTCTCCCACGGGAGCGAACCCTCATTAGTACCCGGCGATCTCCCTCAGATCCTCATGGAGCCTAAGCCAGGCACAGACGTAATCAATCAGCCCATGGCAGGAGGGTCCTGTGGAGGCCCGACCGCCCAAAAACCTCTGGAACTCGTTGTCTGTTGCTCTCTCTGGACTATGATCGCCTCCGCCTACCGAACTACCATCCCCGTCGTGCCCCACGGCCTGTCTCGAGGCCGTTTGGGTGCTCGCAGAAGGCTCGGATAGCCAATACTCAGCCTGGCAAAGGGCGGCTTTGCGCTGCGCTGCGGCCACACTGTGCCTCTCCCTGCAACCCCCAGTTCCCCAGCCCTTCCGTCTATAGCCACGATGAATTGATTACAATCGTTTTCGGTCTCCCACTGGAGACTGAAAGCTCGTTGTGGCCAGGGAAAGATTCGCTTTTGTTGTTGGGATGTACTCCAGCAGGAGCTGAAAACAGTGATCGATGCACAGAATGCACTAAATGAACAGAATTTCTCGAAGGATCGATCGATTGAGACAAACACAACACCAATATACAGGCTAGTGATACAGGAAAGAAAGTAGAACTATCTACAGTGATGCGAAAGGAAAGCAGTTGGATCTGGTGGTGAGAGCTCTAATTCCGGCTCTCGACTATGTCACCCTGTGGGCAAGTCCCCTCTCTGCAAATTTCTGATGGATACATTTTTTTCTTTCCTTCTTCATTTCTGTATATTAACGTCTCTTTCCCCCTGAGCTCAGTTTCGGCGGGGATTGTGTCTGTTTATTGTCATAGATTATGCTCCCAAGCTCTGAGGACCATGCTTTGCATACAGTAAGCAATCAGGCATTGTGATTGAGTGAATGAAGGAACAAATGAGGCCTCAGTTACCTCCTTTGTAAAAGGGAAGGTGAAGACCTTGAGTCCCATGTGGGACAGGGGTGTGTCCAAATAGATTAGCTTGAATCTACCCCATCGCCAAAGACAGTACCTGGCACATAGCAAGCGCT